>NC_138905.1:103452105-103635308 GCF_965231255.1 Vanellus vanellus | reverse complement strand
CAGGAGGAGATGGGGGAGTTTGCGCATGCGCAGAGCGAGGCGGCGGCGCTGTGGGTTGGCGGCTGCGCAGTAAGGGCGGCGGGGGGGGGGGGAGGTGGCGCGCGTCGGGGGGAGGGGAGAAGGGGGAGGAGAGGGGGAGGGGGGGGGCCGGGAGCGAGGGAGGGTTTATCGGGCGGCCGATTTTGGTTAAAATATTCAAAATGGCGGACGGAGGAGCAGCGAGTCAAGATGAGAGTTCGGCGGCGGCGGTGGCGGCAGCGGCAGGTAATCATTACTGCATTTTACATATTCATATTCATACTCGCACACGCGGCCCCCCCGCCGCCCGCCCGCCCCGCTTAGCATAATTTATTAGTACTCAGGATTATTATAATTAACGGCACAGGAGGGAGCGGGGGGGGGGAAGAAGGAAAGCAGCCTCCCCGTGTGGGGAGACACACACACACACACACACACACACGCTCCCTCCCTCGCCCGCCCGCTCCCTCACACGGAGCCGCACTCACACCCGCCCGCACGCCGGGGCACTGGCGCCGGGGCAGGCAGCGGGGCGATGGGGGGTGGCGGCGCGGGTAGCGGCGGCGGCGCAACGGCGAGGCGGTGGGGTCGGGGTGGGGAGTCGGCGCGGGGGGGGCTGGGGGGGAAGCTAGAGGTGGTGGTGGGGGGAAGGCATCCCCGCACCCAAAAGCGGTCGGAGGTGGTTAGCCGCCACCCGGCCCGCACGCCCACAATAAAAGCCGCTTTACATATTCATAGCGGGGGGGTGGGGGGGGGAATGCTGTTGGAGCCGTCCCGGCGGGGGCCGCGGGAGGGGACACGGCCCGCCGGGCTGGGGGGAAGAGAGTGCCCCCCCTCGAGTGGGGCAGGGTCCCCCCGCCGGCGCGGCGGCGGCAGGACGGAGGGGAACGGGGGTGCCGGCCCTGCAGTGGGGCCGGGTGAGGGAGAACGACTTGGTTTCCTCGTCTCGCCTCTCATTCCCCCCCCTCGCCCTCCCCCGCATCCCCCCCAGCCAGGGTTATTTCCCCAGAGCCCGCGGCCTGCAGGCGTGGGGTGGATGGGTGCGGATGGCCGCGGGGAGGGGTAGGACGACAGCGTGGTTTGTCTTTTATATAAAGCTTTCCCCCCCACCCCCTTCCCCCGTAAAGGGCAGGTTCAGCGTGGGGTGACTCGGGGGGTGTGCGGGCAGAGTTTCTCCATCCCTCTCTCCGAGGGGCGAGGCCGCCTGTTTGCACCCCCGAAGGCTGGATTTGCCCCGGCGATGTTTGCCCTCCTCTCCCCTCGCCTCCTGTTCCCGGGGGCTCGGAGGGAGCGGGGTGCTGCGGCCCCGGGACAGGCCCCCGCGCCCCCGGGTGCTGGGCACCGCGGGTACTGGCCCCGCGTCCCCTCTCCCGGGGTGCCGGGTCAGGGGCGGGTGGCGGTGTCGGCAGCCCCGGTGGGCTGGCACTGGGGGTTCCCGTCCCTCTCCCTCGCTCGCTCTCTCTCTCCCTCTCCTTCTCATTTGAATAATGTCTAATTCGGGGAGGTTTATATTATTGAAATGGCCGCCTGGTTTTCCCCGCCTCTCATGTTTAGTAATTCAGACCTTTAATAACAGCCACTCAGAGCCCAACGCCGTGTTTATATTTTACATTCGCCCCATGTGCTTTTGTGGTTCAATATGATTCTTCTTTCTCGCTCTCTCGCTTTTTTTAAATTTTCTTGGCAACCCACAGGGCCCCGAGATCAAACCCAGGCTTCGTGAGGAGAGGAGGGGGGAGAGCTAGGCCCTGGCTCTTCTGGCAGGCGCCTAGGCCTCACTCTCTGCTGCTTGATTTATTTACTAATAACCAAAATGACCCCCCCATCTCCACTCCACCCCTGCCAGCAAAAACAAAACCCTCCTGGGGCTTGAGCAGCATCAGATCTGCTCATAGATTCTCAAACACTCATGTCTTTTAAATAAGGAGCTTATTTTTAATTTATAGCAACTCAAGACTGTAAAGCTGTTCCTTTCATATCTGCTTTTCAGAGGCTTGGGCATTTTTGGTCCCTTTGTCCTTGATTCTTTTCCTTAAAGGAGAGTTGCTTCTAATTTACGTTTCCTGGCACTGAGAGAGCTATAGAAGACACACTCAAAATCTGAACAGCTTTCCTCCTCCCTCTGAACACAAACAGAATTGAATACATTGAAGATAATCTTATTCACCTTCTTTTTGCTTAGTGTGGATGCAGTTTAACAGTGCAGTGTGTCAGATGCTTTTGTTGCTGCTTGTATCTTTGACTGTTCTGGCTTGTGGTTTTTTTTTTTTTTTTTTTCCCTTTCATTTATATTTGGCTTTCAAGACAGAAGATACTACTAGGCAGTACAGGGTCTAGAAAAGAAGATAAGTTTTCTGTGATTGTGTCATAAGAACACCAAGTGAAAATTGAAATTAATCCTCTTTAAATTGTCTGGAGTAATTCAGTTTTAAACCAGATATTAGTCTACTTAGAAAGAAAACAAATGGACTACTTTATTAGAAAGAGGCAGTAATTTTTAAAAAAATTATGCAGGGGTGGGTTTCAGATAAAATTGTGTAGGTTTTAATTAGTGACCATTGTTTTCACCCTGTGGAGAAAAAGGACCTAACAGCAGGGTACTTCAAAGTAGCAATGCCAGATTAGCATGTAAACATCGTTGAAACATGACTAGGAAGAGAGTTCACATGCAAATGCAGAGGGCATATTTTGTAGTTTGGTTCTAAATTTAATTTGTCACAAAATACTATGCTGCAGCTAATGAAAAGCATTTTGATTTAAAAAATAACGACCCCGATTATTTTTCCTTTTTCTTCACCCTTGGTGAAGACAGGCCTTGAATACTAGAAGAAAATCTGTAGAAGTGGTAATGAGACTGTTCAGGTGACTAACTGTTTCACAGACCAGCAGCACAAGGCTGGCTGGACAAAAAGCAGTAATATGATTTCATGCCTTAAATAGCATATGTTTTTGCACTCGCTTCACAAGATGTGGTCAAGCCGATGATGTCATTGGCCAGAGGACAAGGTGCCGTTAATTTGATTTATTGACCTGGGGTGAGGTGTAGCACTGAAACCTTCTCATAGGGAAACCATTTATCTGAGGACAATTTCCTTTATAGCAGCAATTTAACCACTGCTGAGGCTGTAGATATTTTATCCAGCATGATAAAAATGTACATTGCATCTTGCAAACAAAATTTCTTTGTCACTGACGTTTTAGTAATTTTTATAGAATGGAATAGTGGACAGTGGCCTTGTACAGTTTTTATGGCTGAGCTGGGGTTTATAACTCTGAATTTAGGTATTTACATGCCAAAATACAGATGTGTTTATCTCAAACATATATTTATGTACCTGTGTTATAGCTTAAAATTTTACTGGAACACGATGTGGGTAGAAATGCACCTTCACCAGTGAAGCCCATAGGCAACATGTTTGTGGGAAGCCCCTTTTCCCAAACCCTGGCATCCTCTTCACTTGTCAGAAGAAGGTGCCGAGACTAGTGCGTGGGTATTACTCCTCAGTCTTGAGTAAGGACTTTTATGTTAGTTTATCACTGATGGGTGACAGATTTTAAGCTGCTTCTTGGACCCTCTCTGTCAGTGGTGGGTGGGAGAGTAAAATAAACTTCCCCCCCCCCCTTCCCTCTGGACTGCCTGGCTGTGGTGAAGGTGGGGGATTGTTCTACTGTTCTGGTGCTTCCCACTTCTTACCCCGTGAATATATTCTCCCGTTTTGGCTGTCCTTTTAGATTTTATTTTATTAGGGGCAGAAGAAAGGTGGCTTGTCCTCCACATGAAATAGCTCCACTGCCTGATTACCTCTGCTCAGTTACCAAGGTGGCTCTGCCTTTTTTCCTCTTTTTTTTTTTTTTTTTTTTTTTTTTCCTTCCTTTTCAAAACTGACTGAAATTTAACAGTTGTAAGGTTGTAAGGGCTGGTTGGAAAATAGGCTAAGCTATGTCAGGAGCCATGATTCTGCATGTGGAGCAGAATTGGAAAGGTGTGTGTCAATATGGTGATTTCACAACTAGAGAAGCTACAGCTTACTCCTCACTTCCTATAAGGAAGGGGAAGATTCTGAGCTTCCCACTCTGTCAGTTTAAGAGGAAAAAATTTGCAGGTTTGTTGTCACTAACAATTTCTCAAAGATTAGGCTGCAGTAATAATTCCAGCAAATAAGTGTTAATACTGACTTCCTGGTGCTGAATGTGGATATCTTCTGAATGCTTGTCTTAGCAAGTAATGGTGATGTTGTCTGGAGTTGCCTCACTTGATGGAATCAGTGAGGTAGCCTTCAACTTGGTCTGTTAAACCTGGGAAGCACGAACATATTCTGTGTTAAGAGTCTCTTATGTGGTGCGAAGAAGTGTTTTTCCTACTTCTGCTCAATTGTAATAATGTATTCCCCAGAAAAACGAGATTTTGAACATCATTGTCAAATAATCTTTCTCAAATTTCAACTGGTAAATTCCACATTTAGAGTAGCACGTTTTTGCTGTTTTCTGTATGTTCAGATGTGTGAGAAAGCAGAGAATTTGGGGGTAAATATTTTTTGTCCATGCTGTCCAGAATGTTTTTGTTTGATTGATCTGTCATTCAGCTTCTTTCTGTTAGTGTTCATCTCCTCTATAGACATGCCGTTTTTTTCTCCTGGTTCTCTGGCAAATTTGCAGTAGTTTTTTGTAGCATGCAGTAAGTTTTCATTTACTTTTCTTAAATTTTGGCTCCTCTGGAGTTCAAGATTTCAAAACAGAATGCAGCATTTTTAATGTGCAAATCTAGTCGGTTAATTTTCTTACCTTTTTTCACCATTATTTTTTATTCCCCTCAAGCTGTTGTTGCCCGTAGGACAATAATCTTGATACTGGTATTTTGTACAGCTGACAATTAGGCAGCCTCTGCTACTTGCACTTACACCTTTATTATTTCTGTCTTGAGAGAATCAGTGACAGTCCTGGCAAATGACTGTCTTTTATGACATATGTATTTTCAGTCTCTGTGACAAAGCTGTTGTCAAAAGGAGATGTTGAACAAAATTAAATATGACTTGAGTGTCCCAAATGTGATATGCTTGGTTTGGGTGCTTAAGCTAGTATGTGAATGAGAGACCATCTCATGTTGCTGGGTAGACTTACAGTGCTGGCTGTTTACTACTGCAGAGATTTGCTTCGATGTTGACAAATTTTCCCACCCCTTTTCCTATTGTGCTACATTGTTATACAGGGCAAGTTAAGCGTGGGATTTGTTGGACTGAATGCGGGAGATAAATTTAAGGAATGATACTGGTCTTGGTTAGTGAGTATTAACTAATTGCTTGTATTTCACTTAAAGCTGTTTGACAACGCTAATCTGAGAAAGAACATGTACACAGATGTATTTTCTTTTCTATGGTTCTTTGCATTAAGATTCTTGAATTGTGTGAATAAGCCCTCGTGCTGCTTCATGCACGCTTATTTTTCTCTGTAGAAAAGGAAATAATTACTTAAGATCTCAGTATTATTCCTTTCCCAAGTTTCTTAATTCACAACTGGCTAGGACATATCCAAATTTGTTAACATAGCTATTATAAATTATGAGCTCTATAGTGCATTACAAAGTCTTTGCGAAAGGAGTTTTTTATAGACTGCTACTGGCTAATTGAATTAGCTTAGGGTTAATAAACACAGTTGAGTGATGAAGTGTTGGTTTGGTATAGAGGATTTACTGGGTTCCAGTCCTGAGTTGGTCACTAGTTTTGCTTGCTTTGCTCTTCTAGGCTAAATCTGTGTAATGGGAAATACAGAGCACACTTTCACAGAGGCATTGCTGGGGGAATAATTAGCTAACGTTTTGTAGTATTTCTGAAGGTAAGAATACTGTGATTCTTCTGCTTTTTCATGTAATCATACAAGCTTGTGCCTGGGTTAAACTTTGCTTAGGATGTTTCAGTGCTGGTGCTGTTTGTGTACGCTCATCAGCGATGAAGGCCTCCTGTTGTAAAGGCAGATTACTGTCAGTTCTAACTACAATGTGATGTAGATCTGCTGTAGGGTATGCAGTTCAGTGACAATTTAAATCAACCCGAGCCTGTCCTCATCTCCCTGTGTGTTCCTGTCCCCTTCTCTGCACTGGTGCAGATGCTTGCCTGATTCCTTTGCTGAGCTAGTTCAGGGAATTAAATTGGCAGAAAACAAGCCTTGCCAAAAATAATGAATAGTTTTTTTGTTGGTTTAGCTCTCTGAACTGGTTCACAATGAGATTAGACAAATAGCAGTACCAATCAAGGAAGGGAACAAGAAGCACACATGTTGACCCAAGTCTTCTCATAATTTCATTCTCTCTGATGGCTTTCCTATTGGCATAAATGGGGAGTCATGCTCTCAAGCCATGTGATCCTACCACTTACTTGGCACCTGTCCTAACATTTACTGGTTTCCAGGATGCTCTAGCTTAATTTGCTAACCTGGTGGAAAACTAGTCCCAGATAATTTTTGATGTTTGATTTGTGAGTTGAAATTGATTCAACAAAGGCATTCAGGTTCCAGAGAGAGGCTAGAACCATGTGAGTGAAAGTGGAGTAAGGGGAAAGAAGGAAGAGAAATTAAGCTTCCTCTTTTCAAAAGCAGCAGCTAGCATTCTGGCTAGCTTAGTTGTATTATATAGCTTTGCTTTTAGATTGACATAAACCACTGTGACACCACAGTTGAGTTGATGAACTCCAGTTCATCTAAAATGGTACTGGCCCAAGGGAAGCAAGGGGAATGTATAGCCATGGGCACTATGCTGGACCTCCTATTCTAGCAGCAGGCTACACATAGACCACTGAAGCCAGTGATGAAACTGCACCTAAGTAAAAGAGTAGCTTAGAAACCAATAGATGCTGAAGATCTGGCATGGTTTGTACTGTCATAGGAATGATTGCATTAATGGCAGCCACGGCAGAAACTCTTAAATAAAAATTGTGGATGAGACCTTTAAGTGGCTCCCATTATTTTAGTGCTGCTTACGATGAGACACCTCTCTAAAAACGTCTGTGGCTTAAAAGGACATATTGGCAAAAGTAATTGGGAAATTACAGACACTGTTACTTCTGCTAAATTTCGGACTGATAGCCCTGTAAAACAACGTTTAAAAAAAGAAACCACAAAAACCCCAAGCGTAACTGCTTCAGCCATTTAACACGATCACCCTGAGACAGATTTATCTCTTCTATAAATCATGATATTGTGACAAGGAACCTTTTGCTCATCATTCCTTTTATTTTTTTCTTCCCAGAAATCAGATTTGGCTGTATAGAAATGAAGTAGCATATATAGCATGTTTGACGCTGTATGATGGGGCATGAAGTTTTGGAAAAGGAAGATATGAATAGCTAAGTTACTAAAATAGTAAATACAGTTGAAAACTTAAAAAATAAGTGTAGAAAAACCTGTTGAATCAGTCTGGAGGTGTAGCTTGCTTCTTTTTTCCTCTCCTTTTCTTTAAGAGCTGTTAGGAAGCCGCCGTCCTTTTTGCAGTGAGCTCCTTCGCTATTTCTTCTCTTTGTCCTTTCGATGATTCAGTTTTATTTGAAAAATACCATGTGACTTAGTAATTTGTGCCTGACCATACCAGTGTGAAGTTGTAGCTTTATACTACTTGGATATAGCTGAGGGGGAGGACTGTACAGTGAATACAGGTAGAAATGACTCAGATGTTTGATGAATCACTCATTTCTACATTATTATTAGTAGAAGTATTTAATACAGTCTATTGAATGAGAAATGAGATTCGGGTTTCTTCCAGGCATCCTGTTGCAAAGATGCCTTTCTAATTATTCATCATTTTGTTTCTTACCTGCTGATCTTTAGTAGGTTATCACTTTATTTGAATTTTCAAATGTAGGTTTAAATGGATATTTGAGTTTGCTTATTTCTAAGGCTGCAGAGATATGGATATGCTGGGAAATGCTACCTCCCCTCCCTACCAACTTCTCTGGGACTGTTTCCCACCCCATCCTCCAATGCATGCACACACACCTGTGTGCACGCATGCTTTAGAAAAAGTACCAGAAAGCTTGGGCTGGGCACAGTTTCTTCTAGGTCTGATTGTAGTAGTAGAAGACATTACTGCTTCTGACTGTTGGAGTTTCCTGTTCCCCTGCATCTATTGCTGGGTCTGCCCATTTGGGTACTGTCTAAGCCATTTCAGTTAAAATTAGCTGAGTTGGTAAAGACTGTGATCTAAGCTGCCTAAAGTAGCCCAGATAATTGTGATTGAAATCTGTGAGTGAGGGATAGTCTGTGTTGCTTTGTCATCATACCTGAGGGTGCAGTTCATGTTACACTTAATCCAATTTAAGGGTGGGCCGCTGCCAAAAAGAAGTGGGAACATAAGCAGGAAGAGTATTGGGCCATCACTTTCTGGACTATTGTCTGTTTTGACAAAGCCTGTGTAAAACTGTGTCCTAGCTTTTGGCAGAAATGGGTTGGGATTGTGTGGAGAAACTGGAGGTAGGAGAGCAAAGGGAGCAGTAACTTTCCACTTGTAACATTTGTTTCTGAATGAGGGTGTCTTGTTCTCAGTGTTAGAAAGACGTGGTACTTTTCAGGCTATATTGAACTTTCCAGTGTTACTTTTCTGTTTTTATTGAATTTATGTTGATCTGAACTACACAATGTAAATTGTTATGAGGATTTCCAGTATCTCAAGTGAAGCATGTGATTTACAAGTCATTTCCCTTAAACAGACTTTATCATGAGGTTATCTTTACTTGCTGTTCCATTTCAGTCAGAATATGGTAACTTTAGGTTACTGTAGACAGCTTATGGCAACAAAGCTAGCTAAACTCGGGAACATACACTTCTGTACATTTATTTCCTCTGAGGTCTAGTAGCTTCTGACTTCAAATCACTTGCATTGTCTCACATGGCAAGTTGTTTGAATCTCATCATTGCTAACCTTTAGCCAAGTATTATTTTACTGCCAGCATAGCTTCTCTTTGGTTAGGAGGAGTGTACCAAATTAAGAAAGAAGCCATCAGCTGCCAGGCTGCACCGCTGCCTATCAAATTTTGCCAACCACTGCACTAGAAAAATGCGTTGAAGTAGCAACAGTTGTAGGGCAAGCTTTTAGTCAAAGCTCTCAAATGAGAACACATTGGGGGGGGGTGGGGGTGGGGGTGTAAACAAGAAACCTGATCATTTTCCAGAGTTGATTTTACTCAGTTTTGCAAAAAAACCTAGATCTTCTAAAGTTGCAGAAACTTTTCATGTATCTGTTTTTAAACTAACCTTTGCTGCTTACCCTTTTTCTTTTTTCAGTGTGTGCAAGGTTGTACAAAGAAGGGCTAAGCAGTCTGTTCCATGTTGTTCTTCACCTCTGGCTTAGGCAAGTGCTGAGCTGCAAATTCTTGGCATTTGGAAATGTAATCAATGAAACTATCCCTCTACTTCCCATTTTTACATTCTTTCCTAGGTGTCTACTGGTGACTGCTGTTGGAGGAGGGTTGGGTAGATCGTTGGTCTAAGCCAGTATGGTGATTTTGGTATTGTCTTTCAAACAAAAAGAAAAGATCCTTCCCACTTACTTCTCAGTCCATCTTAAGTTTTGTATGTAGTTCTTTTCTCATCCTAAAGTGTTCAGGCGCACCATAAAAGAGTTCAGGAAAGGTGATGTTCCCTGTCTGTTCTGCACATTCCTAGGTATGGAAAACGACTGAGGGATTGCTTCAAGGGCTTTCCTACTAATTTCTAGTTCCCTATCAGGGAACTAGAGAACTGGAAGCTCCTTTTGCTGTCTTACTTTGTGAAGATAAGGGGAAGATAAAAGAGTGGGTGTTAAAAATTCAGCCTCTCTTACTACTTCATGGAAAAGATCCACAACTGAGTGGATTCTCAACTCCTTAAGATCCACTGGGGGTCTTGAGCGTGTTTGAGAACTATCCTACAGACAGGGACTGCAGAAATTCCTATAATTTTTGAGCTTATTTTATTTCAAGACAATTCCTTTGCTCAATACAGTGGGAGACAATGGCATTGTAAAGAATATCTCCTCTCAGTTCTGAGACATAAAAACGCTGTGTTTTATTGTGATATGATTTAATTTGGTTTGGAACCTAGTTGCAACATGGTTGCACCTTATACCGTACAGTTCAGTGGTGCAGAAGGGACTTGTTCCAAATATACTAAGGACTTCTAAAGCCCAGTGCCCTAAAAATTGCTGAGAACATGCTTTAGCTCTGCATGTGTTGGGAAAAACTACTTCATTTGTATCATTCTCAACATAGTTAAAATTGAAAATGGATCCAGGCACATCTTGTAACACGTTTTAATAGTATCTATAGTAAACATAACTATTTATAAACTAACAGCTAAATTTAAAGGGTATAGCATTGTATTTAAGTGCCTATACATTTAAGTTTTCTGTAATTGTGAATGATGAACTCTGCAACAGTGGAAAGGATTTGCTATATGGAAGTTTGAATAAAGGCATAAGGGTTAAAATAGTTGTTTGGCATCTTAAATCTCTTAGCCTTTCCCAACTTGGTTTGCTGGGGGGGAGTGGAGGGATAGGTAGCGTTTCTTTTGTGTTGTGGTGTCTCTAGTAAGATTTGCAAGTGTTGTGGGCACCTCTAAAGATCCTAGCAGAAAATTTTCTGTTGTTGCTTTTGTTACAATATTGATAAATTAATAATACAAAAAACCAACCAAACAAAAAAACCCCATGTACAAAGGTGGGCCAGCACTTCCATCTTCTCATTCCCCTGTTTAGTGTTAACATAAGCAAAAGTTAGGTGTAACAGAAGGACTGTTGGGGAAAACCTAATTCAACAAGTTAATTTTAAAGTTATGTGAAAAGCTCTCTGAAGTCTTGGGACAATCCATAATTTTCTGTGTGCACTTGGAGAAGACACATTAATTTCTTAAGGGATCAGTCAATCTGTCAGTCTTTCAAAAAGCAAAACTGCAGGCGCAGTGGTATTTTTTTTTCATTTATTAAGTAGTGATTTCATATTGTGGTGTTTGGAGCTAAAAATTCTGTGTTTACTAATGAGGAAGGGAAGGTCATTGCCATTTATTTACATCACAAATACGTCTGTGAATTTTATAATACAGACACTTCAAGAAATTTATACTCAGAATTGCAGAGAAGTTGAGAACTCTGCATTACTGACGTAACTTGCTTGAGGTTTTATCAACTTGCTTCTTTCAGTTTTCTGAGTTTGGGGCAGTTGTATTAACTGTACTTGATGTATTAGCATATATTCTTGTATACACATGTATTAGGATGCATTCTTGTATACACAACTTGTTATCACCAAAGGCAGCATATGTCCCTAAGGTTTTTAAAAACATGTGGAAGATTGTTCATTTCTTTACTTTTCAGTGGCAGGGAGTAGATTGACACATTCAACAATTTCCTTAGAATATGTTGTCAACTATAGTTGTGTCCTGACAACACTTCGTATTGCAGAAGGTTAGTTAAAGTGAGGATTTTCATGGTGCCATCATTTAGGTAGTGATCACCATTCTTGGCTGTGTGAAATAATATTAGCAGAACACTGAAGACAAAAATGTGTGGGCTACAGCTGTCTACGAGTCATATGTATCTGGAACTCCTCATTTTATTGTTTGCATTCTCTACTTTGTCTAATACTCATTTGTTGAGACAGTCTTTGTAAAGAGAGCAGGGACTGGATAGACAGGTTACTTCTGTACTTCTGTCCTTTGGTTCTGGTGTGATTGCTGTACTTGATAGCAATAGAGAAAGTGTTGAACAAAGGCACAAAGCCAATATAGAAATGTGGTGCTGCTGTTTAATTGGTAACTAGGACAGTTTGGTTTTCTTAGAAGCTGAAAAACCCCATCAGTGCATCCTGAAACTGTTTAGACACATTGACTAATTACATATGGTTGTGTGGAAGTGTTCTCCAGTCCGGCAATAATTTGTGGATTCCTCTTTAAGAACCACTGAGGTAGCAAATAAGTATACTTTATACTTTACTATATGGTGTGGTCTGTTTATTAAAACTTGTGTTAAAACAATTCCTTTGGTGCTAATCAACTCTAAGGCTGAACTGTGGAAACACTATCTGGTATTACTGACCTAGAGCTCTGACTTTTTCATTCAGCAAGTTAATATGAAGAAGTTAATTTTCAGGTGTGTTTTCCTTCATGTGCTTCTGTAATACTGAGTGATATATTTCAACAAATATTTGAGATTGCAACATCAAATGTGGCATTTGTGCATTTAATGCTTAACCATTAGTCACAAACATAGTTGTGACCCAATAAATTGTCAACTGCTTAGCTTCTGGGTTTTGGGTTTTTTTTTGGAAAAGATTTAATTTCTGAAGCTTTGAAGCTTTTATATTTGTGAATGGTAAAGAGCTGGGAATAGCAGATATTCCTCATGTAAAAGAGGACTGTTTAGAAAAGGGGTGAGGTTTTTATCTGTTCTCAGAGCCCTGCAAATTTGAAGCATTGCATTTAGTGAGTGCGTTGAAAAATGAACGACTGGTGTCTGAAGGCCCTGCTGGGGCAGTCCTTAAACAAAAGGAGTTGTGGGCTCTAAATGTGGAATATGTTCTCTATCAATTAGTCTGCTGCTGTGTGACAGTTCCAATTTGACTATCTGTCCAGCTTGTTGAAATAAAAACTGGAAATTTTTTTTTTCTTTGCAGTTTTTGCCCTCTGTTTCCTCTATGAACAGAGGTTTGTTGTATATGACTGCAGTCATATGCATAGGAGAGGAAGGCACAAAGAGAAGAATTACTCTGTACTGGAAAAATTGAGGAACGCTGTGGAAGAAAAACATCATTTTTTCAATTAGACTCTCTTTATCACGTGTATACTTTATCAGACCTCTTTATGTGTGCCGGAGCATTTAAGAAGTCTCACACCAGGTGAACAAAATAAGAGGTATTGAAAAGGCAATTTACTTACAGTAATATCTTATTTCCTGTGTTGTTGACTAGATTTGTGTTTGAATAAGAACATTTCTTTTGTGGCAGCACAGGTGCTCCTTGATTCTGCAGTGAAAGCAGTATTCTGTGCTTGATACTAGCTAGTTGCCATGGCAACAATTATGATGTCATGAATTCAGTACAGTGACTTCACTGCAGTGTATTTTATCTTTATTCTCAGTTTTCTTCAGATCTTGCTAGCAAACCAAGAAGCATCTACGCGTGATACTGTGACCTGTTTATTATGTGATAATGGTGACTAATATGATCCAGATCTCTCTCAAAGTAAACCTAATTGCTGCTTACCTTTAAATTCACCCCCAGAGTCTGGGAAACTGAGACCTTGCATTTTTATTTATCTGGACCTGTTTCAGCTATACTAGTCAAAAACCTTGCTGACAGGAATGAAGAGGAAAATACTTTTTTTTTTTTTTTTCCACCATTACTCAGATGTGATTCTTTTCAGGTGAGAGAAACATATGTACTTTTAAAACTGAAAATGTGAGAGCAATAGCGTCCTGTTACATCTCTTGCCTCAGAATAATTTGTTCAATTCTGGATTGCCTTTCTTAGTCCTATTTTTTTCCAAAGCAGGTGAAATGTTTTCTTAGTCTCTTTTCAAGGGTGTGTTGACCTGCAAATTGTACCAGAAAACTTCCTCCCCTCAGCCTTCGGAAATGGTCAGCTGTTTGCTGCTCTCCGAGCACTTCCATTTATCACCGGGTTGTATACCTCCATTTCACAGGTAGCAGAGCTGACTGTTCAGTGCATACTCTTACCCATTGCCTTGTGATAGTCAAAAAGAATTATTTAGCATTTTTCTTATATTTTTAAAGTGATACGACTTCCAAATATAGCCCCAGTAAAAATGCCAGTAAAAACATTGAGTTTAACTAGCCTGCATTTCTTTTGTTGACATAACTGTGTGTCTGTTTAGAGCTGGCTTATTGGCTTAACTGAAAGGTTGCCTGAGACTTCTGGGCCATCTGACTGTACATTATCAGTGAATAGCGCAAAGTGTGTTAAAGTGGTATGCCAGGTATTTTTTGTAAGGCTTTTTCTGACCTCAGCGAGTAAAATGTTCTTCACCTTTGGCTTAGTTTGACAAAGGTGGTTTCTATGTATAGGTTGGGCCTAAGTGTGGTGTTGTAAGTGTGCTGAAAGCCTTTCTAATAACAGGAGAAAATGTAGGATATACTGATTTCTTCCTGTGGCTTACTGCTGCAGTAATCATTTGCATTAAATTGTATTGAGCATATATCCATTTAAGTGAGGTTAGAATTAAACGACCTCTTCACATATTTCTTCCTCTGAAGAAATATGGAGACTTGAAAAGCACCCACTAGTGAGTGGGAGGATATCATGGACAGCATGTAAAGAAGATGAAAAACATAACAGGAGAATGATGGTTGCAGTTGTCTTTCTGCAGAAAATAAAAAATATCTTGTGTAGCCTGTCATTTATGATAAGCATATCGTGGAAGTTGAATTCTGGCATGCTGCAGCTGGAGTTAAGAGTATGTGATAGATGTTTTTGTTAGTGAGGTACTAATAAGGAATGAACTTTTATTTTAGTGTTGCAGGTACTGTTTGCTGTTACCTAAGTGCAGAGGTCCTGTGCCTGAAGATTTGCTGGTTTATGTTGGTAACAGCTGTGCTTTGAATTAGTAGCTTTTTTCTTTATTCAGCATAAATGTGCTGTTGATGGGTAGCTTATGTTAAATTCTCTAAATACTTTTTCAAAACTGTAAACATTTTTATCTTACTATAATGCCTGTGCACGTAGAGGGTTTTACTAATTTAAGAGCAGTAGTATGATTTGATTGCTAAAGCTTTTGGTCTTTAGACTAGGATTATGTGATCCTCAGAATAGCTTTTTGTAATTTAGGTGGGGGTTTTTGTTTCTGTTCATTTCTAAACATTAAGATTTTACTAAACTTTGGGGATTTTGTGATGCAATTGGACAGGGTGCTAGAGATTCTCATCTAGGCTCCCTTTCCCACAATAGGTTGGACCAGGTGATCTTTTGAGGTCTCTTCCAGCCTGGGCTAGTCCAGAATTCTAGGATTAAGCTGTTGGAAGGAATAACTGCTTTCTGAATGGCAAACTGACATAACTGTGCATGAAAAATTGCTAACTCAAAACTCTAAGTTTTCAGATGCATGGAGATTAGATCATTCAGTTCCCAGCGGTGTTTGTGTGAATGAGCGTTGCATTTAGAGATAGTACTGTGTCAGTTAATACCACACTGAATATATATGGAATTTAAAGTGCTAGACTGCAAGTGTCTTGGCAATGCAAATTCTTGTGAAGAAGTGAAAGGGGAGTGTAGAAATTTTTTGAATGCTTGGGAAAAGTGATCACCTCTACAAAACTTCAGTGTGTGAAAACAAAAGGAAACTTGGAATGCAAAAAGCAAAACGAAGTTTTACTGTGCGAGTCCCTTATTCTCTTTTATGAATGGATGGGCACATAGCCTATCTGCAGTATATAGATCAGAGAGGAACCTGCTCCACTTTTCTTAAAACTTAATATTTAAGACAATGGGATGATGGTGTGGGGGGGAAGCAACAGCAAAAAACCACTACCCCCCAACCATTTTCTTTTAGATTTATTAAATGAAACACCTTAAACTTTCAGTGCTGTCTTTTATTCCACTCCAAATTCTTCTGTGGGAAACAGTTATGTTCTTGCCCACTGGGACTCAGAAAATAAATAAGCTAATTGGAATTGCCACAGTTAGTACTGTGGCTTCTACTTAAAAATCCAGCATAAAAACAAGGTAGCACGTTAGTTCCTAGTTCACATTATGGGCTTTTATGTGCTGTGCTTATACAGAGAGACTAGAACTTATGTTATAAATTATTACCAATACTGGTGGTGCATGGAAGAATAGCAATATTGGTGGAAGCATGGCAAAGTCATTAGCTTGCATTTCAGGATACAGTGGCAGATAGTGGCTTGAGTCAGTCTTTGTTCGGGGGGTAGGACTAACGGTGGCATTTGGGTGCTTTTTTGACTGCAGCTTTGAAGACTTATTCTCCGGGTCAGCAGCTTCAACAGTGAAAAAGAGTGAAACTTTTCAGTGAAAAGAGTTAAAATGCTTGGATGGGTCACTTTGCAGTGCCTACTTCACAGCCCAGAGTGAAATTTGGTTCAGAATCAGCATGTGTGAAAGAGGAGTTAACAGAAGAAAGTGGAGGCTTGAAGGGCTGCTTGCTACTGTAGGAAGGTTATGAGGCTGGAGATGCCAGGGAGGTATTTCAGGGACAGTACCTGGTGAAAAGCTGAGCTTCTAAACTTGGTCCTGCTCAGGGGTCCCTTCTGACCTATTAACCTATCAAGAGGTTCATCTGTCATCATTCTGAATATCGGGTGACTTAACCCACCAATCCTTTGCAGCTTCCAGTCTGCTGGGGAAGGCTATGAACAGCATCACAGGTAGAGAGACACCTCTTTAGATGTGTCCTGTCCTCTAATAAAAACTCTGTCTTTAGAGGACAGGGTTTTATTGGCTTCACAAATTGCTACATCTCTTGCTAAGACCTATATAGAAAATTCTACATATAGCCTTTCAAAGAAGCAAGGTTTTGGAATTTTATGTTTTGAAAGCAATCAAGAGAATCTTTATCAGTATAGGGAGGCTGGCCTTAACAAGCATATATTAAAATCATTATAGATGGGCTTTGTAGAAAACACTGCATTAACTGGGACCCATGTGACAACCTCCATGACAAATTTGTAAATGGAGATAGGTGATTCCCCCCCACACCTAGGTCCACGATTGGGAGTGCTGTGGGATGCTGGGGTGACATGGTTATCTTGGCCTCAGCAGGCTGCCTGGCTCCCTTTTTCTGCAGCTCTGATTCAGATTACCCAGCAGTCCTTGTGCTTTGCTATGATCAAACGATACAGCCCTCACGGAAAAATGTGCTACTCAAAGCTCTGTGTGGCTCCCGTAGCCAACTTGATCTATACAATGGGAAATAGGAAAGCCTTCTTTATCTGATTAAACAGCCGACTTCGGCATGAAATCTCCTTTTTAATACCAACTTGTTGGAAGTGCTATGACAATAAAAATGGCTTCCCCCCCACCCCCCCTTGTTGGGAAAGCAGAAAAATCAACACTTCCTCATTTCATGTATTACTGCCAGAGTGTTCTCTGATATTCTTTGAGTTTAGTCATTGGATGTGATACGCTGATTGTACTTAAACGCATAACTTTTCAACTCACAATTAACTGCCAGCATCTGTGCTACATGAGGTTTTTTTTTTTAATGGTGATCTCAACTATTGTTTCTTCCCGCTTGCTATATTGGTGTTAAATGAATTGATAATAAAATGAATCATATTTCAACAGTAATCATTAAATTACAGACATCGAATCATAATTTTGGGAAATTACTGTGCCTGCTTTAATAGTGAAACATTACTTTGCACATAGAAATTTATAAATACAGTATATTTTCTTTTAAAAATGTTTTGTTTTTTTTTTTTTTTTAGTAGTTCCTTGATAAAGAATTTCCCCATCCTTCTTTTGGCACACAGTTGTGATTTTACTGAAACAGAAATGTGTACCATTAGTGGTTGAAGTACTGTGTTACCATGCATATTATTTTGTCCTAAAGCACGGTAGAAGGTACTGTACTTAAGATGCAAACTTGAAGAAACAAATTGTCCTACTATCCCACTTGAATAGAAGGAAAAGGTGAAGCTTTGCTATAGCCGTTTTGGAATTTTGAAGACCGTTATGTAAATGATGTGAGGATAAACACCTTTGAGTCCTGAATTTCTCTTTAAAGGCAAATGTAAATTTTGGGAAATAACTTTCCCATTAACACACACAAATGATAATTTAAAAGTAAAATGTATACATTGTTAACAACGAAAAGTTTGATAAAGTTGTCTGTATAAAAAAAAAAAAGCAGATTAACTGTCTCTGTTTAAAAAAAGAGCTTTATGAATGTGTCCATAACTAATTTGAACCTACTGATACTTACTGACTGAGGCTCCCTCTGCAGTCTGTCAGTGTAGGTGATGACTCAGGTGGTCAAGTTTGACTTTTGTTCCAAATAGTAGGCATGAAGCAGTGCTCCTTGTGTATACAGATTGCCATGCGTAACCAGCACATCTTCATGAACTTTCAAAGATTAGTCTAAATTCTGTATTATTGTAAATGAAAACCACTGGTGATAGCTTTGCATAAGGTGACCCCATATAATGACATTAGTCAATCCAATTTTTTAACACATTTCATTTGCAGCAAAATGTAGGCTGCCTCTGTTATAGATGGAGAGAAGGAGAAGGTTAATTTCAGTAACCTAACAACAGCTTTTATGAGCAAATTTGTTGGTTTCTGGTTTTGCTTTCTCTAGATAATTTTGCATTTGCGGGGCTTGGAAAAAGAGATATTTTTACACCCTTTTTTTTTTTGATGTCTTGCTTAAGATTGTCTCCTTGCTTACCAAATGTATACATGCTTGCTTCTGTTGCAGTGCTATGGTGGGGAAAAGATTTGGGGGAAAAGGGAGAGGAAGCACGCAGGCAGGGGAATAAGCCATCAGAAAGTGTTTAGAGAAAGATACAGCAGGTAAAGAACAGCTCTGTAGGAAAAGAATACTCCGCATATTCTTTATAAATTGTGTGTCATGTGGGTGAACTTCACATCTATGTGGCGTACTCGATACGGATATGTACTTGCCTGGTTGTAATTGCAAAATATTGTTGGAGTAAATGCTTTTTGAGGGAAAAGTTATAAACTGAAGGAGAAATCGTAGGATCAATAGACTTATTCTTTTGTCATTCAGTTGTCTATTAATGCATGTAATTAAAAAAGAGCAATTTGAGTAAGTGCAGTGTTCAAGTAATGCAACCTCAAGATTTTAGGAAGAAATTGGCATGTCATCTGGCTCCCCAAATTTGTGGTGTTTGCATTGGCTTCTGCTTCTCGGATAGCACTGAGTGACTAGGAAAAAATGTTGTTGTTTACAATAAAGACTATCTTTCATACTTAGCAACAATTAATTATAGGATGAGGATAATAAACATATAAGGTTGATATCTAGTTGGACTGAAGAGAAGTATCCTTGAAATGTTCTCTTTTAAGACAGTTGTCCACAGCCCTTAGGGCAGCAATAACAGCATTATTGGGCTGTGAGAGGATCGCAACATTCTGTATGTGATTTCTGGGGATGATTTCAGTTCTGAGAGCATGTAGAGCATTATGCATGTGACGGATCTCTTTCAAGATTAAGGAATTCCCTTTACCATCTTGTTTTACTCAATGTGTATATGTTATAATAGTTTTGGTTTTGGATCCAGAATGAAATGAAAATCTAGAGACTATACAACTTAACTGGTTGAGTTCAGTTGGGGGGTTTATATTTTAATTAGTGCAGTGTCTACAACAGGGAGAATACATACACACTTACGAGGAAGAACATGGATGTCTGATATTTTCTGTTACAGAACCTTTGCTTGAGAAGCCATATTGAATTTACATCTTTTTTTTTTATATTTAAAAAAGATACCCTGAACACTTGAGTGTTTAAATACTGGTGTGATGTGCCACTGCAGAGGTGTTCTCCTTTCATATTGCTTTCATTCAATAAGATGCGCATTTTTCCGTATAAATGAACTCATATTCATAGGGCAATTGATGAATTCTCCTCCTCTTTTCTTCCTGCTGTAACACTGGCAAGCAGTTCAGCTTGTCCAGGTGTCAGTGCTTTTAGTTGTGTGATCAGAATTTTCTAATGAGGGGAGGAAACTGTAAGAACTGCTTTGAAATCACTTTTCAAGTTCCAAAAAGAAAAAAAGAAAGGAAAGCCATCTTAAAATTAACAGCTGGAGTATTTTATTCTTTATGGCCTTTCAGAAGGGAAAGAATAGAGGTGTTTTTTTTTTTTTTCTTTTGCTTGTATGAGTGAAACCTTACACAGCTTTCCTCCCATTTTTCTCTCATGTTCAGCCCTCATCTTTATCATAGAAATGTAATTCCTCTTCTGATGACTTTATTCTGAGGTTTGTCCTCTGTGACGCAAACTGAGTTGGTTGACACAATCAATTCTGTTCAGTTTTGCTTTTTTTCTCCCCCATGTCTTACCTTATTTTTGGCTGATTAATTTTAATGATCTTTTTAGAGAGAGTCTTTCTTTCTTTCACTCCCCCCCCCCCCCCCCACCCCACCCCCTCCCCGAAGCCCAAGCAAATTGAATGCAAAAATAAAGCTATGCGAAGTGGTTGCGGAGTGCTTAGGATAGAGTAGTGCCTACACAAGGGCACTCCAGCACACACTGTGAATAAAAAGCTTGAGTGAGATATGTATTGCTAGGCCTCAATTATTCTTTTCTTTTGTCAATTGGGAGTTTGGGGGTGGGGTTGATCACATTTAAATAATCATTTGAATATTTTTGTGTGGGTTACTTTTTTTTTCTGTGCAAATGTTTCTACCAGGAGTGACAGTGGATTTTCTTTTTTTTTTTTTTTTTTTTTCCTTTCTCCTCTTTCTCCTCCCCCAAACCCACAAGACAGAAATGAGAAAGTCCTTAACCATCCAGGCTTGCAGGGTCATAGATGGAAAATTTTGTATCTGAAGTGACTGGCTCCTGACCTTGCTCGTGGGTTGTAAGAACCATTGACTCTTTCACCTATGATCTTGAAGAGAGTGGAACAGTACTAGATCAGAATACCTGTATAAATTCCTTGCTTGAAATACATAGTTTTCTCTAAGAAGCACTGGGAGAGCTTGTTTGCAGCTACAGGATACTGGTATGCCATTTGGAGTAACTTGACTTCGTAGGCTTTAATGGGTTCCACTTGGGCAGCACTGGGATATAGCACTTCTTCTAGGCAACTCTAATTTTTATGTAGTGAGTGAGTGAGTGGTTAAAGCAGATGATGGCTACTTTTTACTGAGTAAAAAGTGTTTTGAAATGGGAATTCAGACAGGAAGGTGCATAATACCTGGTGTCACTTCTAGACAGACAAAAGTTCTCCAGACACAGATTCATCAGATAAGGATCGATGGTATTGCTACAGAGACTCAAGCACACGGAAAAACCCATGCTAGCCAGACTGCTTGTAGCATTGTTGCTTCTGGTGAGCAGAAATGAATTTGGTATACAAAGTCTTATGACTGTTTGACTTGAAAAGTTAGTCCAAGTTTACAGTAGTAAAAGCCTATTTTGTATTTATAGTGTTCTAGCAAGGAAGTTTTTTAGCCCTTAGAAAGTCACTGTAGGAACAGAGAGTCTGTAAATGCATTACAAGTTGGGACTGTAAACAGGCAGCACAGTGCAAAGGTGCAGTTGAGTGCTAGAACTTATATTTGTAGTAGAAACATATTTTCATATTCCTGTGCTGCAAAATGGGGGATTCTGATATTCAAAACAGTAATTTCAAAACACCCTTCCCTGGGTTTTCAGATGATGGCAGTTAGATCACCTTTCAGTTGAGTAGCAATTCAAAGGCACTCTCTACCTTCCTGAAGTCTTGAATGTGAAGCTAACACTGGAAGAATGCACTCTGCTTGTTATCATTATGACATGCTTTAATTCAAGGTAAAACTGAATGGATAAATATTGAGAAGCACTTCCTAGCTTTCTTCCTGAGAACCCACCTCTTCGTGCCTGCTGTTCTGTCTCAAGGCTACCATAATCAATAATCCTCATGTGCAAAGGAGAAGAAATGAGTACTCTTTCTGAACTTTTCTTCCATTTGATGGAGTGTCAGCTGTTCCATGGAAAGACTGCTTGCCCTATTATACAACAAATATCTTCTTTAATATGCCATTTAACAGCAACTGGGGGGAAATTATATGACAAGGTAAAGAATTGTCCTTTTATGCAGTAGTTGTAATTACTTTGTTTCATTTCAGAATGGGGAACTTTTCATGATAAAACTCAAAGACAGCTTTGGCTTCCTTCAGCACTATGAAATGAAGGGGTCTAATCCAGCAACAATATTAAGTACACAGTTGCTTTTTACCTGAAAGGAGAATGTATTTTTTAGCTGTAATATCTCAATTTAATGACATTGTGACAGTAACAGAGGGTCTAGGAATGCTATTATAATTCATTCATAGTTAAAAACTTTTTTTTATGTAGCTCTTGGGGAAAAGCATGTCTGTTCATCAGGATTCTGGTGAAACTTGAAGATCTGTATGAATGAAAGAATAAAGCTGCTATGGGCATGAATAGGAATAGTTAAAGATTCCTTTATAGCACTCTACAACAGCAATAACCATGAAGAGAGACTGAATGTTAGCTTTTCCAAATCAGAAGTTTAGTGTGCTTGTGGAAATTTGCTGAAAGCCAAAAAATTCAGTCTTTCAAAGGGGCATAATAAACCAACAGTCTTGGCGTTGTCTTTCTGCTTTCCAAGTCAGAGGCTTCCAGGTCTCTGAGCTTTGATCTTGGAGCCAGCAACAGAGGCACTGCCTAGTGCAGGAGCATTGCAACTCTTGGTGTCTAGCCATCTTCACCAAATTTTAATTTTATTGTTGGGATAGGGATTCTTTTGTCTCAACTGAAATTCCTTGAGGGGGGTTGTTTCATAAGTATTAGCAGATTTTGCTCTTTTCTCTTCCACAAAATTCTGCCCTGAGGTGTTGCTGTTTCTTCCCCACATTAAGGTTGCATGCATTTACTTTGCTCATATTTACCTAAAAGTATTTCATATACATAATGTACTTGCTATTTAAGGTTTTGGATATTGTAAGTGAGATAGGAAATAAGAAAAACAGTTTGCTGGAATAAATACCACGCTGTTAACTGGGGAACAAAGAAATAAGATACAGAATATGTATTAAAAGAAACGGTTTGCAGTATTGCTTTGGCAACAGATTTGTGCATTGACAGAGCAAGGGAAACTTTGAGATACTAGGTTCCATAGCAAAACAAAACATAAAATGAAATAAAATTCTTAGAATAAGGGTTTATTACCAAGTAAAACATTAACATATTTAAAAGCAGCACACTAATGTGAGTAAGTTCAGAGACCTGAGGTTAAGACTTAAAAGATTTTCACTGGTTTATACTGCTTCCAAATGGTATCTTAAGTGAGTTTCCTAGCTTACATGTTCCTCAGTTTCTCGAGTTGTAGGGGTTTGATTTGCTTTCACTTCTTTCAAGTAAAAAAAGAAGAATATTGAAGAACAAGCAGACAAATCCCCAAATAATCAGGAACTTCCCTGCCTTGTTGGGTGCTTGAGGTTTTAATGTTTGGGATGTATTATGTGATCATCAGATAAAATATACTGAATAAATGTACTGTAATAGATAATTAATTTTTTCCCTTCTTCCCCTAATGTTTCACTTAAGTGTTGCTTTAGTAAGTAATCCCTAATGTTGTCCTACTCATAAAAGATATTTCTGACCAGGTATGGCTCAATACACAAAGGAACGTTCCTTTACTTTGCCTGCCCAAGAAATAGCAAGTGTCTTGAATTTAATTTTTAGATTCAGATTTTTTTTCTGAATCCCCAGTCTGCTTTATATTATTCAATATTCAATTTGTAGTTTTCACAGAGCGTTATTCAAGCTACAATAACCCTTTGCAGCCGTTGGCTTTTATTGTCCTGTCTGTTCTATTCGGTTAGCTTTGGGTAGTTCTTTTGGCTATTTATTTTGGAGCTCACTAACACTTAAAGATCACAGATGTAGGAATCCAGCACTGATGACAGGAATCTTATTCTCAAAAATAAGAATTAGTAAGAATAGAAAAGTATGGCTACCAAGAAAGCTTTGGTTCTGTTACATTAGCTTCCTGAAAAAGAAATGCCATACAGGTATAAAAGCTATTGTAGCAGAATGCTTTTCTGATTGAATTAACAGTGAATGCTCTTAAAAGCATCCTCTGTTATTAATCCAAATCAGTTACTAATGCATGGGGACAGCTAAGTGAGGAGCTGCCAATAGTGCATTGCAAAAGGTAAGCAATTGTCAGAAGGACTTAAGGAACACGCTTCCTAGGTGGCATTTGTAAACTGCCTGGTATGAGCTGCTGCTTTGTGAAGCAATAAGCATGGAGCTGCGATATCTTAGTTAGTTGCTGTTAAAATGAAGGTGATGTCAGATGTTCATTATTGCCCCTTCAGTATAGTAAAGTAAGATTGAATATATTGAGAAGAAATGAGTCAGTCTTTGTTTAAATACCTATTAGTGCATGATGTACAAAGCCCTTTCATGAGAGAAGTTGTTTCCTTTACTCTAGTAGAGGAGACTCAAGTCTCCTGGCTTCTCTAAAATCAGCATGAAGGGTGTTTTTAGTTGCCATGGAAGTTGTGTCGTGCCAAGACAAGAGGTAGGCTCTTCTGGTAGAGTAATTTTAAACGAGGTGTTAGGGAGATAGTGTTCTTCCAGTACAAAAAATAGCATGTGTTGTTATCAAGATGTGGTAATACAACATGTAGTTTTTATAGTGCCATTTAACTGAAGCTTTTGGATTACACTGAAGCCACAGGTCTCAAGGCTACTGTTTTCATAACCTTCATCTGACTCTTTGGGATAAGGACATGGTTCCTTGTTTTTCTGCCTTCTAAGATTTGGGAAGCTTACGTAAACTCCTCAGCAGGGTTTGAGACTACTTGACAAGTTGTACTCTATATGGACCAAACCTTACCTTATTTGGGGTACAGAAGTGCTATCTAATCCTATGTTTGTGTAAGCAGTAGTGTAACTCTATCAAACAATAGCTTCTCTCTTTCCAGCAGCAGCAGCTGCTGTGAGAGAAGGATGGGGAGGCCAACCAAAAAAAAAAAAAGGGGGAGGGTTTAGCAAAGCTGAGCTGGAGGTGGGTGGCACTGTTGATATAGGGGTACAATTGATACAGCAACTGCCCTGTGTACTTCTACTTCCTTACTGTCAGTAGCAAGTCTATCTCTGGATAAGAATATGCATAAAGAAAAGCTGAGCTGCTTAGTCAGCATTTTCTTCTTTGAGACATTCTTACCTTACAGAAAAAGTTGAAAAGATGGGAATAGCCATTGACCACTTGTTCAAGCACACTGTTTTTATATTGACTTTTGAACTGACAAATCTTGTAAAGAGAAATGATTAAACCGGCTTAACATTACTGGAGAATCTCATGATCATTCAGGACTTTCTAATTAACAAAGTGCCAGAAAATGGAAGTAGGTAGAGCAAGTGTGTAAGTGTGCTTCTGTTCAACTGCAAAAAAGGGCAGATTATATCCCCCAAATCTGCCTTTATAGAACATATTGTTTCATAAAAGTATAGTGAGAGTGGGTGAAAAGACACGCATATATGCCATCTATCATGTAAACTTAGTTTGACACAGGCATGTATATAAATAAATATCTAGGGGTACTAAAGGTAAGCAGTCATAGAATTTTTCATATTACAGGGTCTTGTCCCAACCAAGTTGAGAGTTTTGTAGTTTGGAATTTGAAGAAGATGTCACTCTTTTTTTTTTCCATTTTTTATTTTTTTCCTGTTCATGGTCTTTTTTGAGGGTGGGGTTTATCTATACTGTGGCTCCTATAAGCACCCTGGGTCTTAAATCCTGCAGAAATGTTACCTCCAATGCAGTTTCACGTTACAGTTTGTGTGGTATCTGGCCCCTGCTGAAGGGGATACCCTTGCCTTTGACTGTTAATGTTTATACCTTTCCTCCCCAAGTGTTTTGTTTTGTAATTGAGCAATTAAAATGTAGCTGGTTTAATTTGCTGATTAGGTGGAAATCTACCCCTCTTTTCAGGGTTGATTTTTCCTCGTGTGAGCTAGGGGAACCAATTCCCCTGATGCCACATAGTATCTGAGAGGGAAGCAGTGGGAGCGTTTGTCCCTTCATATGGTCTTTGTGCAGCTAACTTGCAACCTGGCTTACCTGTTTTGGGAAACTGTGGCACCAGTATGATGATCTCAGTTCTGTGTGGGTGTTTGGTTTTTTTGTGTGTTTTTTATTTATTTTTTTTTTTTAAAGTGACACAACTGTTGGTTGCTGCTGAACAGGGAAGATCTCATGTTTCCATGCCCATCCAGTATTCCTTTTGTGTGCTGCCACCACCAAGCTGCTGCTAGATTGATGCTTGCTGCCACTTGCTAGGCAAGTGCAGTGGTAAGGTCAAGTGTACAGACATCAGGAGAGGATGGAAAGTCAAGAACTTTGCGTAATAACCCATATTTACTTCAGTTTATAATGGTGCTGTTTCTGGTCTGCTTGAGGTTCTCTCTGAAGAAGCAATCTGATATTAGTAAAGTATCTTTGGAATGAAGAAATGTTTTGCCTGATTGCTTCTAGTTCTGGGTTGATTTTGTAGTTTTGTGTTTTCTACAGACACCAGTAGGAAGCCTCGAGTTCATACTCGTTCATGTTTTTGAGGCTGTGGTTTGATTAGGAAAGAATATCGGAAAAGCAAAAAAAGGGTGAGAATGTGGAGGGATGATGATGATAATTATTATGATTATGAGGTGGTTGGTGTTGTGTGTTTTTTTTTTTTTTTTTTTCTTCTTACCGTGGGTCTAGTATAGCCCTGAAATCCGATGTATCTTAAAGTAAAATAAAATCGGAGCAATTACCTGTTTTGGTAGCGTGGCAACATTTCTGGAGACATTCTCTGAAGTATTCCCAGTGGACATGTACAATTAAGGGAAGTAAGTAGTTTGAGATAGAATACATAATCTACATAGTGACTTCTAGAATAGAAAGCCTCTAAATAGACAGGTGATAGCTGTGCACATCACAAGAGAAGGAAGACTGTATGAAAGCTATTTGTACAATATACATATTCCCTGTCTGAAAGCTAAGTGAGCATATATGCCTGGAAGCGGCAGTAACAAAATAAACAGATGATATTTCTTTTTAACTTTAAAATAATACAACTGCTGCTTCCAGTCAGTGTCATGATGAATGACTTCTCTCTTGTGATCTGTATGCTGGACTAATGCAGTATATTATATTTGGGTTGCTTTATAAGCTATTTCTCGATGACTGGTTCAAGTGTGGTATATGACTATACTTTGCTTGTTGCTCCAAATATTAAGTGATAGGTGCACTCTAGAAGTGTCTGTTCTTCAGAAGCTGTGCTTAACACCTTGTTCTCCAGTGCAGATGTGATAGAATGATTCAGGACCAGTGTACTGAAGGAGTGGTTTGACTATTCTATCAGTCTATACCATCATGATAGGTATTGGTTGTCTAGTATTCAGTATTGTCTATCCATATACTTGAAATGTGTTGCTGCGTAAAGCTAGTTTTTCATATTTCTTTTGGCTGAGAATTGTGAAAACCTTGTTGTTGGAAATATTAGGCTTAAGCCAGAAGAATGGTTTTATACAAATTGACTCTTACTGCAGGAAAGAATTTATTTTTAGCTTTGTTTCTTAAGTAGTGGTGTGTCTTTGTTTCCAGTTCCCTCTTTAACTTTCTAATCTTTTGGTTGATTTTGACCAATTTGACAGAAAGGCAGATGTATTTAGAATTTTTTCTGCAAATTCCATGAAAGTGAGCCAGGGGAGGAGAAGGGTCCTAGGAATACTCTGAGAAGACAACAGTAAGAGAGACTCATGTTACAGGCATTAATGAGTTAACATAAATAAATCCATCCTTGAAAATGTCCCAAACATAAGAAAAGCTTTTGTCAAACATAATATATGAAAACTTAGCAGACAAGCCAACGTTCACAGAATGGCATGTTTAAGGTGGTCAAAACTCTGGGTAATTTTAACATCTTTGTGTGTGGCTTTTTTCAAAATGTATGAGAATTCTCAGAAACAGAGAGATTACAGTCTTTGTAGTCATTAATATATTTGCTTTGCCAGCTGTAGGACCTTAAATGCTGTCTAGCATCACCAGATACTTGTGACTGGAGTTCTCTTCAGGTATGTATGAGATTTTTGGGTGGCAAAGGTGAACTTCCTCAAAGAAACAGGTGTGGGGGCAAACAGGTTCCAAAAGAAGGCAGCAGAATCTTTGGATTCAACTCTTCTAGTCTTACCCAAAGTTACAGTAGTAATGGTCTCAAATATTTTACATTTCTATAATTAGTACATCAGAAGTATTCCAGTGCTGTCTGCTTTATATGGCTGCAACACTGTCAGTATTTGGTGTTTTATAAATTTAATTAATACTCAGATGCTCCTAGTGCACAAAACAGATTGAATTTTTATCTTATATTACTTAAATTGCTCTAAGTTCTTTACTTCCATCTTTTTGCTTCTACTCAATATCTATAATCTGCAATACATTGTCTGGCTTGTAAAGTTGATTTAATAGGTACAGGTTCTGTAATTCTATCCAGTGGAATTCCCTTGTTTTAAAACAAACAAAGAAAACCCCACACCAAAAAACAATCTCACAAAATGTAATTGGTTCAGAAAACACAGTTCTTCATCCCTAGCTTGTTTTCTATGATTAAGAAACATTTCTACCAATTTTATTTCATGGTGTTTCCCAGGTTATGTTGCAGGTAGCATTATAGGTTATAAATACGCTGCCAATGTGAGACAGAAACCTCTCTATAGAGCACAACGACAACTAAACTCTGCTATGTCGATGGCTGCACTGGCAATCTGCTGGAGGCTTATTTGCTTGTCAATTTATAAGCATGCATTTTTGTATAATTTGCATAGTCTAATTGTGCCTTTCGACTTTCAAATAAAATTAACCTTGTGCAGGCTCATTAAAATACATAGCCTTAAAAATGGCTGTACTTTACTTGAAAAAGGAAGAAAAGTGTTTTTAAGCTATGGAATAAATTTTAAAATTTTGATTTTTGGGTACCTTTTTTTGTTCAGATGAAGAAAAGATCTGTTTTCAAATTAGAATAGTCAAGTGATTAAAAGGGCATTATCCATTATTATGGATTTACTGTCACTTTCTGCACTCTGGAAATATTGTGCTATAGGTAGATGCTTATGTTGTCAGAATATGTAAATCAGGAAGGAGACCGGTTAATTGTCGGTAAGGGACAACTTAAGATCTTCATGCATTAAATGTTTTTCACTGAATTAACTTAAAATAAGTATTAATAATTTATTGTGATATCGACACATAAATCTCTCTACATTTTGCAATCTCATGTTTTATTATGAATACTATTGGCAAACATTTTCAATATGTACATCATAGATTAAAATCCACAAAGGATTATATAAATAATGTGTAAGTAGTTGACGCACCTTATTGAGGGGAGGAGGTGGTCTAAGGGATAAAAAAAAGATGCTTGAGAAAAGTGCAGTCTGCAGTTATGAATTATTTCATATAAATATTGCCTATGGCATGGATATTTAAAGAGGGTGAAAAGCCGAATATATTACGAGAGCTAATATTAACTGCCGTTAGCAAGCTATCGGAGCATGCTCAAGCAATTCAGAGAGGAGGGGACCGAACTTGGAAGCCTGCCTCAGATAATGTTTTTTCTTTCAATAACCAGGCTCAAGCCACTTCGTCTTTTGAAGAATTAATATGTGTTGATTCTCATTGTAAATAATGATAAAGAATTTCTGGGAAAATTGCGATATTGAACAGTTTGCATAGAGCAGCCTTACATTGCGCTTGGGAGATGCGGTCAGTGTCCATCTGTGAGCTCGCCCCCCAGATGGCGCTGGCTGTGCTGGTGCTCTCCTGCCGCTCTCTGAGCCGGAGTCGCTGTGCTGGGAATTCTGATGGGGCTCTAGAGAAAATGTATGCCTTTCAGGTGACTACTGGAAACCAGATGTTTTTGATAGGATTTTGATAAATGTATTGGGATCCACTGAGCATAAGATTTAACATGAAAATAAATAAAAAGCACCCAGGGGAGTAATTCTGTTTTATTTATATTCCTTAGCTCAGATAGATTTTTTTTTTTTTTTTTACTTTTTTTTCGGTTCCTTTCTTCTGGCTTTCTTAATAAGAGCATTGGAGAATTTATCCCCATGATGAAATTATATGAAATGTTTTCTGCCCTTTTTTTGAATCTAAAACCTTCAGCAATGCATACAGCACAACTGAATTTTCAAAGGAAAACTCTTTGAAGTCCTTTTCTCTTTTTTCTTTCTTTGTGTCTCTGTCTCCCCCTTTCTCCATCTCTCCCCCCTCCTTCTCTCTGTCTGTCAAGTTCAAGAGCAGCTCAGATGCCATGAATTAAGTGAAGCACAAAAGGGGAAAAGGAGACCCTTTTGAAGAACAAAGGCCTCCCATTAGGCTGCCGTGTTCTTTCTCTGACCAAAATTGCTCCCTACATGGTTTTTATTGCTGTCCACATGCTTGGCACATAAGGTAAATACAGTAGGACCCTCGTTACCTCACACTCTCTCTTCCTCTTCCCTCTTCAATAAATGTTTTGTCTCTTTGATGTCCCTAGTAATTCTTATACTGATTGTTCCCACCCTCATAAAAGCCCCAGGGGTAGTCATGGTGGTGGATAGCATTAGATACTGTGTAAATGCTTCCAGAAAAGAAGACAAACTGCAGCCAATGAATTTATTTCAGGTGGAAGAGAAAGGGAAGGAAATACAGATGTTTTCTTTTCTTCTCAACATGTTGCCTCTGTGCCCCAGCTACTTTTGCATATCTCAGGGAAGTTTCTAATTTCTTCCTGTTTGTTTCGAAAACAAACAAGGAAATAGGGCTAAATCAGAGTTCTGGTAAAATGCATGCCATAAGATGTTAAAACTATAGAAGTCTTCTCTTAAGCCTTCTTGATTATTTATTTTTCTTTATGCTTTGGACAGCTATATTCCAGAATTCTGGTGAAAAGTACTAGCTAAGATTCAGACCTAGACAGGTTTAAAATGTGAACTTTGTAGTGTGCACCTTTTAAAAAGAAATCAGTCAGGCCCTTCTTACTGAAGAGAAGTTTAAATATAGCACAGAAATGTATGCATGCTTATACAAAAACTTAAACCATTGTAAACCACTGTATCTTAAACCTAAAATTGCAACTAAACTTTTTAAGTACTTAAATGACAAAATTTGCTAATAGTTTAAAAGGCATCTTTTAGGGAGTTGATTATTATGGTAGAGTCTTGAAAGATGAAGATAATTGATGTGGGATAGCATAATTCATGCCTAAGTTGTCTGGAAATTGTAAAGCATACAAGTATTTATTGGAATTTGGAATTTATGTTCTCCCAACTTCTTTCCAAATAAATGTTTTCCAAGGATATCTGTGTGCTTTGGTATTTGTGCTTGCTTTCATCTTCTAGTTCTGCATTTTCACTGACAAGAAGTATTTTTATTAGCTTTTGTAACACAGTTAAACATGTAACGATTAACAGAATGTGCCCCACTGTTTTTATTTTTGGCACTGCTTCTTAATGCTACCACCTCACCTCCTGGAGTATACGCTTTTATGAGTATATACTGTTATGTAGTAGTAATTCCTGAGAAAATGTCAACAAGGCTACTTAAAGAAATAACAATGACTCTTATCAGTCTATTTTGTAGATTACAAGGCAAGGAAAATCCACCTTGAAATCTGACTTTTCATGGCAAGTTGTATTTTTTTCTTTTTTTCTTTTTTCCCCTGTTGATCAAGTTGCATAAGAAATTCTTATTGACTTGTAATCGCTCAGATTTTTCTTTGCTCTGTATGTGAGCAAGGTTTTACACACCCCCTTCCCTGCAAAGGAATTAAACTTGCTTCCCCATCCACTTGTAATTGGCCTACTTAGCTTCCTGCTGTGTGGGGAGGGAGGTGATGCTGGCATTTAATGATCTTTCAGTGTATAATTAGCTTATTCTGATCCATATTTTATGCAAGAATGGGTTGTCTAAAATGCAATCTGTAACTTCAGGTGTTCTGGTAGGATATTGTGTAGGTAGCAGTAGTACATCTCCTTGTGGTAGATATGGATGCTGTGATTAATGGCAGTGGCTCCAGCAGCCTGAGTATGGAAGATGAACCTTTGTTCTGTCTTCCCCCTCCCCCTTACCATGCACCATTTGTCATGTAGCCTCTTCTATTGTCATTTAACCTATGTCCTCTTACTCTGTCATGGAGCTGTACCTGTAGTCATCTTCCCCAGCACAAATCTGAGCCACTCCCCACCCCCCCATCTGCCTGTGGTTGGGCAGTGAAAGGACGCTCCTTTCACTGATCAGAGTGATCTTTGGCTGACACTGGGAGCAGATCTGCACCCTGGCCCTGAGCAGCAAATGCAGGTCTTGACTGTGTCAGGATGATTGCAGATGCTGCTGGAAGTAGGGTGAGGAGATGCAGCTGCCAGATCCATGGTTTAGCTACAGCAACTGTTGATTGGCGTTACATACCAATCACTAGCATAGAGATGCCTTTATTGGGAATTGTACTGTGTACCAAATGTAATGGACATACCACTACTGACAAGTCTGTGAACTGCTGGACTAAAAGGCTCCATGTTGAATAAGAGGAAGAGTTTTTGAGGTAGGTGGGTCTGTATCATGCAATTCAGTAATGTGATTTTAATACTACTTGAAATTTCTATAACATTGGAAAGGAATTTATATGTAAATACATTTTACCAACACAATAAACAATGGGTGGCAGCTTCTGAGTATTCCTTCCAACACTAATAGGAGAATGATTTTTTCCAGGAACATCTTGTTGATAACTTGTGTTTTTAAATTCCATCAGATTATATTCTTCCTCATCTTTTTTCTGTAAGAGCACCTAATGTACACCCAGAAGACACCACTGTGAATTTTCAGTCATATGTCTGTCCAAAACAGACTTAGGGCCTGAATTTTCAGTTTTATTTAGTAACTTCTATATAAAGACCAGTGACATAGTAGAAGACTTGGTGGCTTCCACTGAAGACTTCCATTTCATAAGTAATGAAAGATCGTATTAGCAAGAGGCTTAGTTTTAATTACTCAAAACTGTGTTCCTTACTTACATAGGAACTGTAAATTTTGAACAATATTACCTAGTGCCTTGAGGCAGAGCCCTGCAATGAAAACACTTATATTGCTACTCTTGAAATAAGCTGAACATTTTTAAGAAGTGGTGATGTCTTCAGAAAGATTTTGCGCCACCATATTGGTACTTGCAAAAACAGGTTTTAGTTGAGATCCATGCCATAGCTTCAAAAAGCACTGAATATGACGTGCAGAGAAATGGATCTTTAAACCAGCTGAAGTACACCTTGTGAAGGGTTGCAGGTATGGGACTAGTCAAACCGCAGGTTTCCAAATAAAAATTCAGATGGTTTTATGAGTCTTAACAATATACTTCCGAGACACTGGGGCATGAGAGATCCTGTTCTTCCTGCCTTCAGGTGTGTAATCCTGCCAGCTCTTTCATCATTCACCTCTGAGCTGGTATTGCTGAAACATACTGTACAAGAAAATAATCCTCTTCAGTTAGAGCAGTCAGGTGATCTTGCCCTCCTCATGACAACACAGGTCTTCAAGTTCATTGGGAAATACAGAGATGGAGGAGGGAAAGGGTCAACTGTTCAAAAGACAGCCCCCATTCCTGAGCCAATGGTGAGGTCACAAGGTGCCATCAGCAGGTGGCTATGCTGTCACCAAATGCCTCCCTAGCCTCCATTTCAGTTTTTTTACCCTAAGCTCCTTCTGACTCACTGGAAGAGATTTTTAAGAGAGGTTTTTGGTTTTCAAGTATTTTATTTGAGCACAGCTGTTGTAAATGTTGTCACTTTGCCACTGTATTTTCAAGATCTCTGCATTCTTGTATGTCCCTGATATCCTGAATGCTCCTTAGTATGAGTGTCAAGCTACATTATGTGACGGAGACCTACAGATTGAGTACTTGTTACTTTGATTAAAAGGGTTTTCTATATCTAAAACTTTTTCCTGTAGTTCCTGTAGTGTGAAAATGGAATTTATTTCTTTCACACTGACATTGCCAGAAGTTTCTCAGGTTTGTCTTCATTTTGAACTCTTAGTCATTTAGGAAAGGCTTGCTTATCAGAGCTCTGAAATGCTAGGTTGGTTATTCTAGTAATCGAGATTCTCACAGGGTCAGTCCAGGATAAGTGGTCCATTACATCATCTACTCATTCTCAAAGGGTTAATAATTCTTATTAGATTCCTAGTAGAGCTTTGAAGCTGTATAAGTACTCTCATCCTCATCACACAAAATGTAATATTTATTGAGTTAAAACAAATACAATTTTCTGCTTTTTCATTCTTTGGTTTGCAGGCAACAGTAAGCAAGACTCAATACGCTTTGAACTGCAGCTAGCATTCTGAGTTCTCTGCAACTGGAATGGGCTTTTTCACTAGCTTACTTTAGGTTATAATATGGAGATTATTCTTTTTATGTGTAACTTCCTTCTATTTAGCATTTTTTTCAGGCATCAGTATAAAACAAACTTTTGCAAAAAGATTGTGTTGCATGTTGGATTTTGAACACTGAATAAAACTTTCAAAGTTTATTACCGTTCTGCAGTGTGTTAAATCAATCTCTTATCAGGCTTGTGAAGATAAGGTTTTGTATACTGACACTTGATGTTTTCCTTTCTAAGAGCAAACCAAAATGTTAAATTAATTAGAAATTGGTGTAGCAAAATCTGTTCAACCACATTCAGTAAAGAGTCCTCTTTGGTGGGTGAATACTTCAGGCTGTAGTGGTTTAGGAAATTACTACCTGTCTGTTTTGCCATGACAATGTGGTCTGTCATAGAATCATAGAATAGTTTGGGTTGGATGGGACCTTAAAGATCAACTAATTCCAACCCCCCTGCTATGGGCAGAGACACCTTCCACCACTAGACCAGGTTACGCAAAGCCCAATCCAGTCTGGCCTTGAATGCTCCCCAGGGATGGGGCATCCACAGCTTCTCTGGGCAACCTGTTCCAGTGTCTCATCACCCTGACAGTAAAGAATTTCTTCCTAATATCTAATCTAAATCTACCCTCTTTCAGTTTAAAACCGTTACACCTCATCCTATCACTACACTCCCTGATAAAGGGTCCCTCCCTATCTTTCCTGTAGGCCTCCTTTAAGTACTGGAAGGCTACTATAAGGTTTCCCCAGAGCCTTCTCCCAAGGCTGAACAACCCTGACTCTCTTAACCTGTGTGCATAGGAGAGGTGCTTTAACCCTCTGATCATCTTTCTGGGCCTCCTCTGGACTGGCTCCAACAGGTCCATGTCCTTACGTTGAGGGCCCCAGAGCTGGGTGCAGTATTCTAGGTGGGTTCTCATGAGAGCAGAGTAGAGGGACAGAATCACCTCCTTGGACCTGCTGGCCATGCTTCTTTTGATGCAGCCCAGGATACGGTTGGCTTTCTGGGCTTCAAGGACACATTGCTGGCTCATGTTGAGCTTCTCATCAACCAACACGCCCAAGTCCTTCTCCTCAGGGCTGCTCTCGATCCATTCTCTGCCCAGCCTGTGTTTGTGCTTGGGATTACCCTGGCCCAGGTGCAGGACCTTGCACTTGGCCTTGTTTGAACTTTATGAGGTTCAGACGGGCCCACCTCTCAAGCCTGTCCAGGTCCTTCTGGATGGCATCACTTCCCTCCAGCGTGTCAACAGCACCACGGAGCTTGGTGTCATCAGGAAACTTGCTGAGGGTGCACTCAATCCCTCTGTCCATGTTGCCAACAAAGATGTTAAACAGCACTGGTCCCTGTACTGACCCCTGAGGAATGCCACTTGTCAGTGATCACCACTTGGACACCGAGCCATTGATCACAACTTTCTGAGTACAACCATCCAACCAATTCCTTATCCTTATTGTCAAATCCATGTCTCTCCAATTTAGAAACAAAGATGTGTGGAACAATGTCAGATGCTTTGTACAAGTTCAGGAAGGTCATGTCAGTTGCTCTTTGTCTGCCAACCCCATGGTAGAAGGCCACCAAATTTGTCAGACACTATTTGCCCTTAGTGAAGCCATGTTGGCTGTCACCTGTCACCTCTTATTTTCCACGTGCCTTAGCATAGTTTCCAGGAGTATCTGCTCTATGATCTTGCCAGGCACAGAGGTGAGACTGACTGGCCTGTAGTTCCCTGGGTCTTCCTTTTTCTTCCTTTTTAAAAATGGGGGTTATGTTTCCCCTTTTCCAGTCAGTGGGAACTTCCCCAGGCTGCCATGACTTCTCAAATATGATGGATAGTGGCTTAGCAACTTCATCCACCAATTTCTTCAGGACCCAGGGATGCATCTCATCAAGACCCATGGACTTGTGAACCTTCAGGTTCCTTAGGTAGTCTTGAACCTGATCTTCTGCTACAGTGTGTGGTTTTTCATTCTCCCGGTCCCTGCCTTTGCCTTCTGCAATATGGGCAGTGTGGCTAGAGCCCTTGCCAGTGAAGACCGAGGTAAAAAAGTTGTTGAGTACCTCAGCCTTGTCCGTGTCCTGGGTAACCAGGTCTCCCATTTCCTTTTGGAGAGGGCCCACATTCTCCTTAGTCTTCTTTTTATCACCGATGTACCTGTAGAATCCTTTCTTATTGTCCTGGACATCCCTGGCCAGATTTAATTCTGTCTGGGCTTTAGCTTTCCTAACCAATAGCTGGCTGCTCGGACAATTTCTCTGTATTCCTCCCAGGCTGCCTGTCCTTGCTTCTACCCTCTGTAGGCTTCCTTTTTCTGTTTCAGTTTCTCCAGGAGCTCCTTGTTCATTCATTCAGGTCTCCTGGTGGTTTTGCCTGACTTCCTCTTTGTTGGGATGCATTGCTTCTGATCTTGGAGGAGGTGATCCTGGAATATTAAGCAGCTTTCTTGGGCCTCTCCTCCTCGAGGGCTTTATCCCATGGTGCTCTATCAAGTAGATCCCTGAAGAGGCCAAAGTCTGCTCTCCTGAAGTCCAGGGTAGTAAGCTTGTTGTGTGCCTTCCTTGCTGCCGTAAGGATCTTGAACTCCACCATCTCGTAGTCACTGCAGCCAATGCTGCCCTTGAGCTTCACGTTCTCCACCAGCCCCTCCTTGTTGGTGAGAACAAGGTCCAGCATGGCACCTTTCCTTGTTGGTTGGCTGAACATTAGAAAAGGGAAGACAAGACTTTACATACAAACATATTACCTTATGGTAACCTCTTACTCTGAAGAGCGTACAGTAACTGTCCATGTATAAGAACAGTCAAAACCTTTTTGACTGTAGACTTTTACTAATGACAAAGCTAATCTGAATTATTTTGTACAGCTGCAAGCATGCAGCTATTTAACACAGGTTATCGATACACTATAACTTGTTGTGCTGGAGACTTGGCTTTTTTTGTGTGTGTGTGTGTGCATACCATCCCCTGGATTAGAACCAAAAAATCATTGTCTTTTCCTTGTGTTTCTGTTTCTAGAGTCATCAGGAATATGAAGACAGGTTCATCACCTTGACTGGGCATGGGAGTGCTGGCTTCTGCCCCCAGCTCTGTTGTGTTTGGTTGTTTTTTTTTTTTTTTTGGTGTCCCGTCCTGTCGTGTCCCCCCCGTCCCCCCCCCCGACCTTGGTCAAGCTGTTTCATTATAGCATCCATTCCTTCTTTTCATCCCCCACAGATTTTTATTGTTCAAAATTGAGACAATGGCAACCAGTTCTAGAGCTTTTGGACATGATTGATAAAATTAGTCTTGATTTCATCTTGTCAGTTTGGTTTCTTTTGTGTCTAGTCACTTGACTGTCTGATCTTAACAGTACTTGGCCATGTTTTTCAGGTCTGAGTGGTCTCTGAAAATTACAGCAATGTACAATCAGCTATCCCAATTCAGCGTACTGGCATCAAATCCAGTGAGCTGTTCTCAAGACTGCATATTTTGTTTTAAAGGGAAACATATAGTTGTTGTTTCTTTCCAAATCCCCCCCCTCAACCTAATCCACAAACCAAAACAAAAACCCCCTCAAACAACAGAAACAAAAACCCTGCTATACAAAAAACCTCAACCAACTCTTAATTCTTCATCTTTGTTTATTTTCCTTATCAATTCTTACATAGTCTAGGTTATTCTTACTCATTGCAACCTATTTGGTTTCATCACCATTCTAGTTTTCTGGTGCTGCATATCTGAATGGAGAGATTTTTAAAAAATTATCTTGCATTTAGAACTATTTCTATCTGGTCTTCTCTGTTCTGGGACTGGAATAAAGCCACATGTCTCTGGTTTAAATCATTGTCACTGCAGCTGCAGTATCCGAGAGCCTCATGATCTTTCCTCACAATATCCTGTGAGGCAGGAAGGATTTTTACAGATAATAAACTGAGGCACTAAGGGCACGTCTGTAAAGATATTTAGATATGGTACTTCTCTCTTGTTGTGGAATTACCTTGTTAAAGGTACCATCAGGGTCAAATGGGTGCCTGATTACCTCTTGTGGATTTTCTCGTGACTTGCCTGTTTATTAGAAATGGGGAAGTCTGAAACCAGGTCTCCTGTGCCCAAAGTTTATAAACTTTATTAACAGTGAGCACTTATAGATGTGTTGGGTTTCTTTTTTCTTTCTTGATAGATTAGGATTTTCATCTTCTAGGAACATTTACCCTTCCATTGAAATTTCTTGCTAAAAGCAACAATAGAAGCAAAGAAAGCCGTGAAACCTGTATTCTGATTAGATTTCTTTCTTTTTCTGCTTACTGTGACACAGTAGTCTTTCCACATAGGATGGGACTATGGCCATATTCTAAACTCCTTGAAGTTTGATCCTTCCTTCCTTCTGTATGTATTTTCCTGCCTATACTTCATTTTCAGACCAGGAGTCTATTGTGTTGATTTTTGGATGTATGTGTAGTGTTAGAATTCAAGAAGATCCATTCTCAGGAGAAGGTTTTAGATGTGGAGCACTTCTTAAAATGTAGCTCTAAGCTGTTACCTGGACAGATGTGGAGCGTCTATACACTTATCTGTTATCCATGGTTTACATTTAGGGAACTTCCCCCCAATGTTTTTCTGAGTTATGTATTTGTATGAGCACATATTGTAACATTGTGTTGAAGTAACTGCCAGCATTCTTGGTGAGGTCTAGAGGGTTGTATAAATGATTTTTGCACTTTGGAGCTGCCGTGTGAAATTCACTGTCTAGAATTAAGCACTCTGATCCTGGATTCTGTTTCTGGGTATAATACCCACATGGGAAGAGAGTAAGCCTGCAGTACAGAATTTTGCATTAAAGTCTTGTGGATATCTTCCATATCCATACTTAATTCACAGAACTAATTACTATTCCAGATAGATCTACATTTCCCGATGTGTATTAACATAAGGTTTAAGAAAGTAAAAAGGAAATGAAGCTGTCATGTTTGTGGCTGCTTATCAGCTGTTAAGTCTAAATGCTCAGCTCTCCATGGGAGTTATGGGCATGGCCCAAACAGTTCTTTTCCCCAGAAGGCATAATTTTCTCAGCTCGGAGAACACAGGTTTCCTAAACAGAGAATCACTGCTGACAATCCACTTAAAAGAATTAGTTAGTGAGCAAAAACCCCTGTCTTCTGGCTTACCAGTGCCCACTGAACACTTGTGTGATCCTAGGCAACTGAGTAGTGTTCACGGTTGTGCTTGCCCTTAGGAGAAACACGTATGCTTTCTTCTTGCAGCCCTTTCTAAAAGGCCAGTCTGCTTTTTCCTAGCCAGAGTGCTGCTTACTTTGTCTTTGTTGTAGTTTAACCTTAGCCGGCAACTAGGACCACACAGCCGTTTGCTCCCTGCCAGCCCCTGCCCCCCACCCCCTCCAGTGCAATAGAGAGAAGAGGGAGAGGAAGGAAAAAAAACTCATGGGTTGAGATAAAGACAGTTTAATAGAACAATAATGGAAGAGAAAATAATAATAATAGTAATGATAAAAGAATATACAAAATGAGTGATGCAATGCAATTGCTTACCACCCAGTGATTGATTACCCAGCCCGTCCTAAGCAGCTATTGCAGATTCCTGCCCCCTGGCCAACCCCCATTTATATACTGAGCATGACGTCTATGGTATGGAATATTCCCTTGGCCAGCTTGTCCTGTGTGTGCTCCCTCTCAGCTTTTATGGGAAGCTGAAAATTCCTTGACTAATGTAAACATCACTTAGCAATAACTAAAACAGTATGTTATCAACATTATTCTCTTACTAAGTCCAAAACACAGCACTAGGAAGAAACTTGACACTATCCTAGCTGAAACCAGGTCGGTCTTCTTTCAGAAAATTGCTGCCACTGTTGACTGTGCAGGTTTGTTCTGCGAATGAAGGCTGGGAGTCTCGGGAGGAGAGAGACTTGCAGTTCTAATCTCTCCTTGCCTTGCCTCTGGTCAGGCAGCTGATTGTTTTTCTGGTTTTGTTCCTCCGGGTGGCATCTGTCTTCAGGAAAAATTTCCTTACAGCAAAGTGTAGACTGCTGAACTGTGGCTGTCTCAGTATTGCTGTTTCTGACTGCTACGCTGAATTAATTATGTGAGCAGTTATGATGTAGGTGCTTGAAATGTTTGTGGCTGTTCAGAATGGAAAGGTTACTTTCAGATGAATTTCTTTCTCTTCCTCTCTTGTTTGTTTTTACTTTTTTTTACTTTTTCCTGAATAGTAAGATTTCATATTTCAAATGTTTAAAAATTGTTTTTGTGCCACTTGGGATGCCTTTCCTGTTTGTTAATGTCTTTTGTGATTGGCAATATTAGAAATGGTTAACATGCCTACACAGCATTTCACTCCAGTCTTTTAAGCTTTACTTCACCTTCACTTTCTAGTTGTATATTTTTGTTTAATACTAATCAATTGTTTCTTTGTTGCTCAAAATGTTTTATTTTAGCTCTGTATAATTGACTCAATATTACTTGAAGATTTGTCATTAAATTCCTGTTTTAAAGGACTGAAAAAACAGTGTTCTTTAAAAGATTGGGTTAAAATTACCTGATGTACAAAATTAAAAATATGTCAACGATGTGGCTGTACACAGCTAGATGTTGCAAGATCGGCATGAGCTTGACAGAGCCTTGAAGGGATTCTGCTCTCACTAGGTAAAGACTTGAACAAGTACATGGGACTTGCAGTGTTCCCCCAAAGGCCAAAAGAAATGAATTCTCTCAAATCAGAGTGTGATTTCTCTGGAAAAGTTTGCTCCACTGAGAGCACCACCTTCTCAGCATCTCCTGGGACTTGGACCATAAAGGTCTTTGGTTCAAAACAAGCTGGAGTTTGCACAGGGCAAGGGTAGAGAAGTAATTAATCCAGTGAAGACTGCAGAGCTCAGTTATCTTGTGTTTCACGGAGAAAATGTGCTTATGTGGTTGTATTCTGTGCTAGCTGAGTTACCTTATTGTTTTCTGTTGAAATATTCTGATACTAATAATGGGAGAGCTTTTTAAATGGTCACTTTTTTGTTTTCTTTCATTTTTAAGAAATTAAGGTTTTCTGGGCTGGGATAGTGATTTATGCCATTCACACCTGTAAAACTGGAGTTCTTCATAATATAAAAATCAACTCGTGTAATGGCACACAGTCTTCCAAATACACGCCAAATATGTATTATACAATGTTTGTATTGCTTTGCCTACAGTAAGCTACTGAGATGCCTCTGCTGCTCAAGAGCTTTACTAGTCAGTGGCAGAGTAAAGTTAATAGGTCTTGCAGGTAGTCAGAGCCTATTTAGGTATTAAACAAAAAAGTAGCGTCACTTTTATTCTCCCTTTTTGCTCAAAGGAAAAACACAACTAAAGATGAAGGTTAAAAGTATGCCGTGTACAAATTGGCAAAATGTTATTAAAATAACAGGAACATTTCTCACTGTTTACTGGTGTGTAAAACATGCAGTGTAATGTATTGTGGTCTGCCTTCACAGGTAACAACAGTATTTTTTCAGGTCAAAACCAAACACAACTGAACTGTTGTACAGCAGACACTTAAAGCATTACTGGGACAGCTTTGCCTACTCCACTCCTGCTAACTTTATGTAAACTGTACTGAAACTTAGATTTTGTAGAAATGCATGCCTTGAAGTTTCCAATATTGTTTCTTCAGATGTGTTTTGAGCTTGTCTGATGTGCATAGAAGTTCCAAGTGCCGGTGCTGCTTTAAAATTAAAAGGAATTCTTTTGCATTTCAGCAAGTGCTATTTACAAAGGTCTATTGCTCCAAATAAAGGAAAGGAACTCTCTTACTCCATTTGAGAGGATTTCTTGAGGAGAAACCTGTAAAAACACTGCTTGTGTAAATTTCCTCCACTTCATGGGCAAGGTGGGGAAGTAGGAAGGAATGGGAGTTTGAACTTGAAAATGGGTATTTCTGTATAGGTAATAAAATTACTCTCCAGGTCACCAGGGCTGCGGAGTCAGCTGTTGTGTCCAGTGGATTTTGATTAAATTAGAGCACAACATTTTATTTTCCTGTTTGTTTGAATCTGGTTCTTTGAGGCATGCCCTCCTAGAGCACGTACTGTTTCAGCCTTTATTTCAAGCATTTCCATGCTTTGTACCGGCTTTGAGCCCTAGGAATTTTTTCCTTATACCTTGACTTCGGTGTACTGTGCATTTGTGAAGCTAATAAGATAGATTTAAGAAAATGGCCTGTCCCTCAAGTTGAGGGTGAGAGGCTATGAAATAAACGCAGAGCGTATTATAGATGGGAGAGAACAGAAAAAAATATTTAAGAGGAGGGTAAATATGTCTACATAGTTTCTAGATGGCAGGGAAGAAGATGACGTACTGACAGAAGATCATATTTTCTCTCTTTGGCAATGTATTTTTGTTGTTTGTTAACCTGTTCACAAGCTTTAACTTAGATTTTATATTAAAAGCCAGTGAGCTGCTTTAAACCTCATAAGTTGGCAGGATTTTTTGGGTAAGGGGATGTTTAAGCCTGGTTTCTAATGGAAATTGAGATTATTTGATTGTGATGACAGTTAATCCCATCTCTTACAATTTTTTCCATCTGCTGTCCAGTTGGTCCCATTTGTCAGGGGCATGGAAGTCTCAAGGAGACTAGGTTCTACGTATTCCTCAGTAAATGATCAAGTAGAAGAAACTCCACTACTGTTCTCATAAAAGGAAAGAATTCAGTAAGAATATAAGACTAATCGCAGAAAAGTAATGCAGAGAAGAGACCTTTATAAACACACACACTTACTGCGGGAGAAGTTCCATACATCAGACAATCTCATCCTTAATCTACTGTGTGTGTATATAATATGCCCTTAAGGTAGATGAGTCTTTTGTATGGGGAACTGTATAGTTACTTTTAACCTCAATAAATTCTTTAATCCTGTTCCTGGGAGACTACCCAGATGATCATACTGGTAGAACTGAGGGAGTAGAGCAGGGGTGGAAACAAATGCAGGGGCATAGAATTTGATTCAGAAGACATGGTTGCCAAAAGAAATGCTTGCCAAAAAGATGGCTTCTCTGCCATATGGAGTCTTGTTCTGAGGTGATGCAGATTTTAAGCTTTTCTGGAAATTAGGACGTGCATAACAGCTTTTTTGTGGGTGGAGTCTCTGGTGTATCAAAAGGGGCAGACTCTTGCTTTAGTCATAATCCGGTTAAAAACCCCCCCAAAGTAGAACCACTGCAAGATGCAAATACTTGGGAGAAGAACCTTTGCTAGTTTCGTTGCCCATTGAATTACATTGCCACTGCCTGTGTTTTAATAACATATCTATCTTGCACCCTTTCAAAGGGAAAAAAGTTTTGGATAACTTTTTACCAAAGTGTGAAAATATTATTTATCCATCATATTTTCTTGGAACTTTTGTTCTGAGAAAGTAGATAGCAGGTAAATAGATTGAGAGCTTAAGGAAAACTCTGAAGTTGAGCGGTGCTGTGACATCTTTTTTTCTGTGAACTTCCTCTATTAGAATATTACACGTATCAGATTCCAGTTCAGCCCAAAGTAAGTGTGTTTATAGTATGGTGGGCTCTGTCTTGTTCTTCACTACCATGGTAGGTAGTAGAACTATCCTAGAAAAAATGAAATGGGTGTGTTTTCATTCTCCGTTGCTGGTAAGAGAGTTGATAGAACTCAGCATTGTGTTGCCTTGCAGTCAGACGAGTATATCAATTAATTTTTAACACACTTATCTATCAGCTGTTGATCAATAAAACCTAATTTAATTCTAAGAGATGAGCATTTCTTCAGCTGTCTTGAGTCAGTATTGACAGAACATGTCTTGATACTGTGACGTATTCTGTGGCTTTCTATTGACATTGATGCACTGAATTTTGCACATTGTCTTGTACTTGAAGAAAGCTGAAAACAAAAGAGTGCAAGTGTGTTTTGCAGTGTAAGACTTCTGGGTGGTCTCAGTCCAATGCTTTATTTAAGAGGAAAGTTACTGTTAGTGTACAATCAGTAATGTAGTGGAGAAGGTAGCAGTCGGCTGCCAATAGCAGTGATGGTGGCTCGAGTGACTCCTACATTTGTATATCTGATTACAACATTACTTTTTAGGCACTTTAACAGTATAACCACACACTGCTGTTTCTGAGACAGAAGTGTATATACTGAAGTTATGGTTCCAAGCATAGCTAAGCTGACAAAACAGCTCTCTGAAGCTGAAATGAGACTACCCTTACTCCTTACCTTCAGCCCCATCATCTTGCCTTTACTCCTCTTCCCTTGGAAACTCTTCTACCATTCTGGCAAGTTATATACCCTTCTGGAAGAGGCTCACTAGTGACAAAGGTAGCACAGCACAGCCAGTAATGGTGGGAAATCCAAAGGGGGAGTGTGACCTCCTTTTAACAGTGGTAAGCCATCACATTGCAGTACCCTGTGTTTTCACCCTCATGCTGAAGTTGTAACAAACCTTTCTGAATCTCATGCCACTGGAAAAACAGACCATTTCCCCTCCCTATCCCCACTCCTTCATGATTCAGCCTCTGTCCTTGTGTCTGTTTTCAGTCTCTGACCTCCGCACATAGCTGATTTAACTTGAAAGAAAATTAATTTTCTGTTAGCTTTTTATCAAGTTAATTTTCTTCTGGATTGCCAAGTTATATTGTCTCTCCCTCTGGTTAGGTGAGCAACAGGGCCAGTGTGCGGCAAGAGGTAGAGCCATCTTGTTGTGGCTGGGGAAGGGAAAGAAAATAGGGCCTTTCTATTTCAGTAGTGGACAGTCATTAGATTGGTTTGGTTATAAAGTCTAGGTATGTTGTGAGGCTGTGGTTTAAACAATTTAAACCAATCTAGAGTAATTCTTTTCAGTTCCACCCTCAGTGGCATTTGCTCCATTGTGCTTGTCCGACTCCGTAGTCACCGCGGTTGGGGAGCTGAGCTGCAGAAATTGTTTTACAGAAGGGTTAATTTTCTGCTGCCCAATTCTTTGAACTCGCTAAACTCATCAACTGTAGAGTCAGTTGAGTGCTGGTGTGATCCCATGGGAGGTATGGCCAGGGAAAAAGGGGGTCAGCGTACAACTTTGTCAACTTCGGTTGTTTTCACTGTCACATTAGTAAAATGTTTCAGCTACTTCTATAACCATATGAATTATATAGATGAGATAATTGACATACATAATGCTAACAAGGAGGAGATGTTACATGAGTTAGACAATGTTTCTTCAGTCCTGAGGAAGATTGAGCTACACTGAGAATAATCAGGAGTTTGTGAAAAATATGAATCAAGAAAAGAGAGAAAGGACCCTCTAATGAGTAGAAGGTACTTGACAGGGGCTTCTGGGAGTCGATATGGGATGTTGTTCTTGGTATGTTCCTGGCAATCATGTTCCCATGGTGATAGGAAAGCACTCAGTTATCTGCCTCTTGTGCTGGACTTGTATTGGACAGATGGAAATCAAAATACAGATCTTATACTTCTTGCATAATTACCATTTGCATCTCACTGCTGTGAGATGTAACTGAGGCCAAAAGATTAACAGGATCAGGAAAGAAAAGGGATTATTCATTTACAGTACATTATGTTAGGTTAAATGAAAGCTTTGTAAAGCCTTTGTAAAGAATTGAGAAACCATTATACAACAGGGAACAAATAAAGTGCTAACCAGAGGGGATTAGGAAGAAACTTCTCTGATAAGTAGGCTATTCCATGGGTGTCCACTGTGAGGTTTCTTGTGCGTAGTATTAATCGTAGTCAGGCAAGTTTTAGGTTAGGTGATTCATCTCTTCACAACAATTCTTATGACCTCTTAAACAGATGCTATCTGTTGATTTGAATAGAAGTGTGTAGATGGAAAGGCTGTTTAGGGAAGCAAAGCTTAAATTTAGTTATGCACAAGATCTCTTCCCAGCAGAGAGAACCTCTGGGGAAAGGATAGGTCTACTGTAATCAAAGTGGAACCAGAAACCGGACAAAGAAATAGCAAAGACAATTATTTGCATCGGGGTTATATGATGAAAATTGTAAGTGAGGAGGAGCTTTTGTAATGTGAAACCTGTGCTAGGGAGGTCAATGGTATTAACATTACCAATTAGAGAGTTTTAACAACTGAAATAGTGGGTGCATGATTTAGAACTGAACATATATCTGATTTCAAGTGTGATAATACAATACAAATCTATTAGTAAAAATTGGTATTAAAACCAAAAACGGTGAGCTCAGCAGCAATAAAAGGGACTTTTAATATGATATGTATGTTTCTGTAATAAGGCAAGAGAAAAACCTAAGAAATTAATAATTAATGTGACTGTTAATTTAATAGACAAGCCAATGATTCATTGCACAGGTAGGATAGATTAGCTGTAAGCTGAAGTAATGCTGTAAGATTCCCAAGTTGCACAGTGATGTAAAATTTGAAAGAGAAATTACAAGGAATGCTGCTTGAAGGGGCTTCCTGATCTTGGAGTCTACCTGTTGACTATTACAGCCAAATAATCTCTGAGAGAACAGAGCTCGGAGAAATGCACAAATACAGATGGCTGATATTTTAAAATTATATAAAAATGAGGAAAATCAAAGAATAAACTCAGTGGTTAAGACTCATTTAAATTGTACCTCTGCTACCTGCTTTCCATCAACAAAAGCTGCTTGACAGACAAGTAACTGCCCATAGTCTGCTATTTAAAATGATACTAGAGATTTAAAAAAGAAAAAAAAAGTTTATTGAAAAATAAATATTAAATTCTTTACATGGCTTCCCCTGCCGCTCCCTGTCCCATCTTTCCCCACCCCACCCCCCACCCCCACCGCATGAGGCAAAGAGGAGTCCAACTGGGGGTCTGGTCTTCAGTAGGTTTCTTCTGGCTTGGGAGACCGGGAGTCCCAGCTACAGCTTCGTCAGTTTGCTCACTGTACTCTCCTTCTGAAATAGCAGTCCGTGTTTTCTCTCCAAGATGGTTATGTCCTGGTTAGCAAGTAATGACAACAGGCAGTAGTGTGGTTTGGGAAGCATTGTCCGATGTAGTCATGTGAAATTACAGTATCTACCTTTCTTAAGCTATTGAAATACAAGTATACAAGGAATTGTTTGGAACAATACCCTAATCTATTTTTCCTCCTGGTATTTAGCAAGCTGATAAAGCTCAAGCAATGTCAATAATGCTTCCACTGCAAAATTTACATACAACACTTAGTATATGATTATGATTGTATGATAAATGATGAATATTTATGCAGATAGGATTTTGAGGCAAAGTGAACTACCATAGCAGTTTGCTGTCAAAAGAAGCAGCACCTCTTCCCGTGCTCCACAACCAACCCCTGCTTCTCTCTTAGCAAGTTCTTGTGCTAGTTAAACACCTCCGCAGCCTGATAAAGCAGTGTCCAAAAAACCCACCAAACCCAAAAAGGAGGAAAGAGTGAGATTTCCCTCCCCCCTCTTTAGTGGGAGCCAGATGATAGATTGACTGACCAGCCCACGGAGCAGTAGTCCACAGGCACTTTTTGCAACATGGGCGGGTGAGAGTCTATGTTCTGACATGGATCACTAAGTTTTCACGCTTAAACCTGTTTTGAGAGATCCCCCACCCCTAAGCTTACCGATTTGAGCTGGTATGACTGACAATTACCTTGTTTGCTCATCAGGAAAAGGTCATACGTGTTCTTATCTCCGTAGCATCAGAGTCACAAGTAAGAATGCAGTCTTTGAACTTGGTTGGATACTTAACCTGCTATTGAGTGGCCTTAAGTGTTTCCTAAAAATGCAGAGAAAGTGCCTTTCACAAAGTAAATGGGAATGGGGAGGGAGAGGAATGCTTGAGATTGTATGAGTTGGATTTCTAAAATCTGCGGGATGAGGCAGCTTCCATTTAGTCATTTACAATGACTGGAAAGGAATTTCTCAAATTTGTTGATGTTGTGTATTTGTTGATGTCAGTAAATATTATGTGGCCAAGGAAGCTGCAGACAGGGGGTGCAAAAGTGAGCAAGTCAATAATGTGACAAAATGGGGCAGGTTTATTTCAAAAGCGCGAGGCCAGTTGCACTTACTTGAGTGACTAGATAATTTTATTTGCTGATAGACAATTTTTGGTCAACAAAAATAATCTAATGTCAATTTATACAATTTTCTAGTGTAGGAGAGAAAGTTTTTTCAGATGAATTTGCTGTAAGCTTTTTCAGTTCTAGTTAAGATTAAAGCTTTGTTTTGTAATCGTATTGATAAAATGCACTCTTTTATAATGTATCTGATTTAGAATGGCTTACTTCATTGATTACCAAATTAAAGTGATACAAAATCAATAGTAACACGTACTAAAAGGATTAAAGACAGGAGAACTGAAAAATCTCAATATAGTTGTTAATGGAAAGTCAAAATCTACTAGCTATGTCTTTTTCTTCATCAAGTACTCTATCTGCCAGTGATCAAGAAGAAATATGGAAACTATGTTGGTAAAGTTTTCAGAGGACAGAAAGACTGGTGGAGTTGCAACTATCAGGTCAGTTACTACAAAAGGTTCTAAGATTCACCAGTTTTTCTGGGAAATGAACCATGTATTTTAATTTAGCCAAACACAGTGTCTGCTAAACATCTAGCAGAAGAGATGTAGATTCCACTTTTGGAAGGGAAGCCTGTGCTCTGAAACACATGGTCTCTCAAAATGAATTGAATTGTGATAAATTACAATCTGGAAATGGCTTTTGGAGTGAGTACCTATGATAACAACTACAATACTTGAATTATAGATACAATTGAGAGTAACCTTATGGTGCTACTAGGAAGTTTGTAACATCAGAAGAGTTGCTAACAAAACCAAAGATGTTTCTGAGAAGACTTGTGATGGATTCAGAGTGTGAAAAGCCTGACAAACTGAATTTAAAATTCAGAATCTTTGGTTAGACCAATTTGGACCAAGCGAACAGTGACTTGCTCACAGTACGTAAGGGTACTTCTAAGGAAGTCTCTTTAACCAGCCAAAGGTGTATACCAAGGTCCAGTTTCTGGAAACTGCTCCTAGGTGATTTCAGTCTTAAACCATGCCTTATACTTATAAAAAAGGGACTTCAAGTTAACAGCTAAAGCAAAGAAAATGGTAAAGCTCCATCTCTTGGAGTGTGTTAATCGAAATACAGTGTTCTTAATCTAATCCATTACCTGGAAGTTGATGCCTAAATTACACAGGAGAGCTTAGTGGTCTCTTGTTATTACAAAAACACTATGCTCATCTCCAAGTCTCTTTAGAAGTCAAAACCTTCAGTCCTCACTGTTACCTTCTCCTTCACCCCCCATTTAAGTTGTTTATAAGCAAGTAACGTGTGTAGGGTTAGTGCTGATCTGGCCAAATGACATTCTAATTACATATGGGCAATTTCATTGTAAGTTTGTCCTCAGCATGCCTCAACTGTCGTGAATAGGAACCACAGCAGAGATAAGAGCTGTAGGGGACAGAATCGATATGTGCTTAAATCTTCTTTATTTTTGAGATGTACAAAACCTGCCTTTTTGTTGGTATAAAAGATACAAGTGAGTGAGAGAGTGTGTGTGTGCACGCGCATGCATATTTGCATTTGGAGTGTCTCCTCCTTAACGCCTGACATTAATTATTTATTTGTTATACCAGTATTAGCTGCTACTACACTTGAAATTCTTTCAAAATGACATGTTCACTTCCAATGTAAAATCTCTTCATTTTCAGCTTCTCAAATTCCAGACTCTGCCATCTGTATGTCCATTTCTTTCTCTAAATTGTGTAAACCTATTGCTTGCAATACAGACTGAGAGCATTTGGGTTTTAATTCTTTGGCTTTTGTAACGTATGATGGACTGTTAATGTTAATATGGTGTGGTTCTTAAAGTGCATATTATGTCAGGCCTATAGGGGAATACTAATTTTTTTTCCCCTTCTTCTAATGAATTGTGATTTTTTTATTTTCCAATTGAGTGGGCTTACAGTCATCATTTTTAACACTAAATGGCATGTTTCACTTGCTCAGTGGTTGTACCCTGTTAAAGCTTTGTGTGTTCCCCTGGTCATTTTAATGCCACCAGCTCAGCTGTTTCTTTGAAGTGCTGCTGATTAGTCTGAAAAGAAATTTGGAAGGGAATGCAGAAAGGGTAGAGGAGAAAACTAAAACTACTTAAGCAAATGAGCAGCTTTCAAGTTAGTGATGGATTAAGGATAGTTACCACAGGTGGGGTAATGGATAAAGCTCACAGGTGTACAATGTCTTATATGTGTTGATGGATGAATAAAATTTATAGCTAACTTCCAATATGCACATTAAACTCCTGTTTGCTTATATTTCCCCTTTCATACATACATGTATAGTCTTATGTAAGACAGCTAGCGTAATGGTGGGCTCTTGCATAATTAGAAGCTGACAGTTCCTAGGCAAGCTTGCCTTGCCCTCCTTGAAAAACAGGGATCACTTACAGAGAAATGGTTAAGCCAGGTACAAAGACGGGCATTTCATAAAGTCAGCACAAACGTAACTGACTGATACTGAGTCTATTTCTTATCAACTGCCTGCTCTTTTGAAACAGATAAGCATCATGTTGTTATTTTTGTTTAGCCAGATTTCATAGGAAAGAGAGGTTTGTGCTGTTTCTGTCTGACTCTTCCTTTTCCCTCTCCCTCATAAACAGCTGGCCAATTTTAACCAAATTGAACAAATGTTGATAATTCAATGATACTAAGCTCCTGTAGTTTTCCTGAAAGTGATGAATAAGTTAGAGATAAGATCCTGACTTTATGTGCAGTAGTATAGGCACTCTTAACGCTCCATGTATAAGATCTTTCATGTTACGGTTGTCATGGAATATTGACTATATTTTCATGCTCAACAAGTAGGGCAAAAAGCAAACCAAACGCTAGGACTTACCAGGAAAAGAACAGAGTGCAAAGCAATATGAGAAAAAATAGCATTGTGCCACAATCCATTACTATTTCTTTCTCCTGAGTACCGTACGGTGCAGCTCTTCTCCCCTTACATGAAAAAGATGTAGAAAAGCAGCGTTAGGAATCATTGAACGGAGGCCATTCACACTTTTCATGTACAACTGTGTAGACTAGAGTTTATCATCCTAGAAAAGAGCTAAGGGGGGATGTGACAGAAGTCAGTTAAGTGTCATGGTGGGGTGAATAGAGGCTTACAGTTCACTGTCCCTTTTTGTGCAAGAACTAGGGGAAATGAAATAATGTTACAGAAGAAGATAGATTCAAAACAAACTGAAAAAAGAATGTTCTTCAATGTGTACTTAAGCTGTGGGACTCCTTGCTGCAGGCTGGCTCCGAAAAGTTTACAGGGTCTCAAAGGGATGTTGACGTGGATTCATAGGGGAGAAAAATCCATTGAGGGTTGCTTAGTGTTTATAAACACCCTCTGCCCCAAAAAAGACTTTGAGTTGTAATTTGTGGGAGGAAGAAAATTTGTGGGGAAGTGCCTTATGTACTTTCTGTGTTCTCTTACCTAAGCGTCAGCTTTTGGTTCCTGCATCACGGCTAGCCATAGGATATTAGCTGGGATACGCAGGCCCTTTTCCCTAAGCCTGTAGGGCTGTTCTTACTTGAAAGCAGGTTCTGAGAAGGAGAGATGTCCTGTTTGTGGCCATGCTAAAAGAAAAGCAGAGGAAGCATAGTCCTTATCTGTATTGGTTATCTGGGCAGTTGATCAACAAGTAAGTGCCTATGGCCAGTCAGCACACCAAATTAGCTCCAGTACCAAATTAGCCAGCAGATACGGAAGGGGACACAGTGAGAAGTCTGAAGTGAAGCATAAAGGAGAGGAGTTGTGGGCTTGGATGTAGGCAAAAGCAGTGAGCTACGTGTGCAGGACACAGTAAGGAGTGGAATGAATAGAAGGTGGGATACATGTTTGTAGGTAAGGAGCAAAGGATAGGATTTGTACGTGATGATCTTTTGTTTGTCAATTGCAGGTGAACTTTAGGTTTTTAGAATGAGACTTAGAAAGCAGATACAGAAACAGTGCAAGTAAAACTGGAAATACTGCAAGGCACTTATCAGAGAGGTACTGTCTTGTGGAAGTCTTATAGTTTGACCAGAAGGATTCGTATTTGGGTTTCTAACTTCTCTCTTTCAGCTGTTCATTCTTGATTGCAATTTTCAGGACAGGTATTTTCTAAATGGTGTAGTGTTTCTTAAATTTCAGTACCTTGCAGCAGAAGAGAGAAGCCATTCCCTTTGCAGACATCACCTCCTGCGAATAAGATACTCACTTTACGTGCTGAGCAGTTGCTGAACCAGAAGCATATTCAGAATTTTATTTTCCTGTATTAATCAAGGAAAAATGGATGTGCTTTTTAGTAGATGTTTCTGTTACAAGATGCCGTAATTGCTGTTTCACTCACTGAGTGTTTAAACTCTGTAGCCAATATGAAGCAGATACAACCTCTTTCTCATGGCCAGCTGTGCAAGTTGCTATGGGAACTCGGTGGGGACTATCTGCAGATTACTGCTCTGGGGACCACACCTGGCTTATTTGCATTCAATTTAAGTTGGGGAAAATTCAAAAGAAGAAAAGAGGAGTTTAGGCTAGCTGGTAGGCAGGCAAAAAGGGCTTGTCATTTTGATACTGTCACATTGGATGGAAAAGCTGCTCTTATTCGTGGTTCTTGCAGACTCATGCAGGGTTCTGAATTTTGTAGCCTTTTCTTGTGCCTTTTGCCAGTGCTGTGAGGCTTGTTGAAAATGTAATTGCCTCTAACTTAGTTAAATCCCTGAAAGTTTGTTAACTTTCTCTGCATTTTTAATGAGTAATCTCTCTGTGATGGGGAGGGATTTTGAAGGCAGTATGGAATATGGGCCATTGTTTTAAAGTGGCATGTTAGTTCAACTCAGTGAAATATTAAAATGTCACTGAGTTGCTGGAGAGCTTAGCTTGATTTTTTTTTTTTTTTCTGAATACCGAATTGCTGCTCTTTTGGTGATGACTGTGACTTCCTAAGAAGGCTGTGGAATAATTTTTCATTCAAGTCAGCAGCAGTGGTCAGCTGGCAACTCTCAGGATGTTTGTGGCTGGATTTTTGTGGATGATGGTGTCCAGACACCTAAGCGCTGCGCTGCTTTCTTGCTTGTTCGTTCTCACTACATCAACTTGCCTTTTGACCAAGACTGGACAAAAGTGATTAAAACAGCACTGTATGCTGACTTGCTCTTTGTGCTGTTTCCTCCACTGCGTTGAAAAACTGCCTTGGTACCTTTCTGCAGGAATGTCTTACAGGAACATGTAAACTGTTTTCAGAACAGGAGGCTTAGAAGCTTTGAGAAATCTGAGATTACCCCAGTACTTTTTATATGTATTTATATATAGAGTATATATAATATACTATATAATATAGTATATATGTTTTATATAAAACACATAAAATATGTGTACATATATATAAAGTATATATGTTTATAGATAAAACACAGTTTGTTGTGTACATACTATATATAAATATTTATATATAATAAAAATAATTCTGAGGGTTAATGGGTGGTTGTCTACCTGTAACCATTTTCAGTTCTGATCTGTTGTAAAGTCCCCAGTCTTGTCCCCCTTGAAGATTCAAGTTTTCAGCCTGTAGTGATGCTGTAGACCAGCATGTGGGCTTTTTCTGTACATGCATCAGACATTTATTAGGTGTACTTTTTGTTTAATTGCTATAGTTTGGTCTACTGTGATATTATAGGGTTATTAGCAGTTATCTTTAAATTCTTCTGTGAACAATTCTTTGGATTTGGGAGTTAGGACTCTAAGCCAGGTCTACGCTAAAACATTTACTGGTATAATTGTAGCTGTTATTCTGCTGTTGCTTCTGTTAGTTTCTCGTCAATACGCCCCATTTTCTTTACTTTCGAAACCTTGTAGTTCTAATGCCTTCTTCAACACATCTGATGAAAATAAGTGATTATATAGTTAAGTCTTACAGTGTGGGAATCACAATTCCGTTTTTTGAGCATGGGAATGGTGTGTGTGTGAGGACACCAGAAATCAAAAAGAGTATTCTCAAGAGTGGAATTGGAAGGGTATGTGCATATGTAAGTATACTTATTGATACAAGTTGTCAACAGTAGGGCTGAGAGTCAGTGTCTCAAAACAAGTAATTGTTGTGAGATGTTAATTTCTTCAATTTGTCACCTAAGTTGTGTGATAGAGTTCATGAGATGAACATATAACATACAAGTAGACTTAAGCTGTAGGCAATAAAAGTTTTCAGGTAATACTGCTGCTGAAACAGTTTGCCCAGTTGTTTGTTTTTGACAGGGTAAACATTTATCCCCTTGGATTAAGAAACAGAGTTGGGTTACTATTTTCTCCAAGTGGGTTGGAGTAGTTTTAAAACAGATCAGTTGTCTTTCTTGTGTAGTTCAGTCTGTGGCAGCACCAGAGAGGAGGCAGCATAGCAGTGGGGATGAGTGGGACTGCAGCTACTGGCACTACTGCTGGCTTTTTGCTGACTCGGCATTCATGGCCCATGGCCATAGTACTGATGGGCATTTATTTAGGGTCCTAAATTAAATGTCCTGTTTTTAGTTTTTGGTTTCTCTGTGAAAACGGTGGGATATGCATGTACGAAACTTGTGTTTTATTGAGGAATTGGCAACTAAGAATTAAACGTATCCTGGGTATCACTTTTTAAAATTTTTTCTTAAGCCTTTTGACCTAATTTTTTCAGTTGACTTCTTTTACCCTGTAATTTGCAACTAGATCATGAATTTATTTTGAATGGATTCTGTATCTGTCAGCCTACAACCTAACACTTCCAATTAAAATACGTTTCAGAAAGTGGGGCAGTGCGGAAAAGTTTACCTCTGCTCCAGTTTGTAGGAGAAATAAACAAGACGTTCCTGTCTTCAGTGGTGTGTGTCCATGGGCTTGCAAAAAAAATGTGCATGTCTTTCCAGCAAATCCTCTGCAAACATAGGCACAGGTGGTAGTCATACTGCATGCACTTCAGCATTGCTGCTGGTAAACCTGTTCTTGTGGTTATTTCTTGGAAAAGCTAATCAATGCCTTTTCAGCTTTAGCACAGCATAGCTGCTAAAATGGGCAAAACTGTGCTTGTGAACATTTCCTGGAAAAGCTCGTGTAGTAATACTTTATATGTGTAGTTGTGCTGTGGTTTTCACTTTCTACTGTTCCTAAATTATCATAAATTAAAGACCCAGGTGCCCGGGAACTTTGTATTTTTATTTTTTCTCACTGATAGCAAATGCAGTCTTATGTTAGCTCTGACCATCTGAAATGATAGATACGTGGATAGGTGTGCCAATGGATGGAATCAGTGTCTGCAGTGTGAATAACTCCATTTCTTTCTTCAGATCTTGCATCTGGCAATTTTTTGTTCAATTTGTAACATACAAAGCTTGTCTGGAATTTGGCCTCTTCCTCTTTGAGATCAAATAATTTAAGCTTCAGAAAGAAGCATTCTTATGACATATCTTGTGGTTCCTACAGGTGTTAACAGTGTCTGGATCAGTGTGCTGAGGGCATTAAAGCAATATCCTCCTGCAGATTTGAGATAATTATTAAGGAAGAGAGAGCAAAAGCACTTTCTGCAAAGGATGGTGATAACAGCAGTTCAACTTCAGTTCATACCATGAACTGTAGAGGGTTTTGCATGTGCTTTTTTTCTATTGATTTGTTTGTCAAACACTCTAATGCTAGCGAGAGCTGAATACTCTCTGCTGTTGGTCTTGGTATATCCTGTTGGCTCCAGCAGAAATCATAACAAACTTAAACCTGTGACTTTGATTTATGTATTTTGAGAATGACCTGTAGGGTATATAATGACAAATGGCATGGAGCATCTGGGATTTGAATTGAACTGAATTGTATGGTTAAGTCATATACTGAATTAGTCTGTTCTTTTTAGAGCCCCCATTCATCAGGCTAGACTAGTAATTACTGCTTTGACAAAGTGGAGAACAGAAAAACAGTGTGTTTGCATAGGGCATTATATTTTGATTTAGAGGTAAGTTTAAAAATAATGTTTTTAAACTCTGAGGGCCTGTCCCTGTTATGTGGGTGGACATGGGGAGACAAACGTAATGCTTTTCGATTTGCACATGTGGTGATGTTTTCAAAATGTAATAGGTCATATAAGTGGTCATATAGGTAACAAATATTGCCGTTCCGTATTTGAGCTTGGAATAAGTAGCCTTCATATGTTGTCAGATCAATCGTGTTGTTATTTATATATTGGAGAGTATTTATGTTACTCAAATACTTGTTTTTTTTTTTTTTTTAATGTCTATTTTAATAGCAGTTTGAAACTAGCAATATTTATGCCATCTTCAGAGCTTGGGTTTTTGGTAGTATGAACTGCATTTACCTCTTCCATTCAAACGTCTGCACAATTTCAGTAGCCACTGCATGTGTGTTCCCATAAATGTCATCCCAGCACACGTTAGGTCCAGTGGATACATGAGCATGGGCTGACATTCCCTGCCAGGGGAAGTTTGGGGTCACCCCACTCCTCAAGGTGACTGGCACCTGGCGGTACTCCAGGTTCTCCAACTGCCCCAAGCTGCAGCATCCCATAAAAGCTTGCTTTCAAGTTTGTGAGTTTTTCTTTGTTGTGGGTTTTTTTGGTTGGTTTGATTCAGTACTGCTATTACATAGACCTGTGCCCTTAGATTGCGTCCTTTTTTTCTTATTCTGATAAATTTTGAAGTTTTACTGATTTCTCCAGCCCTCCCTTTGTGTTTTGTTCACGTAACTTCACATCAGTCTTCATTTCAGTCTTTCTCTACTTTGTGTCCTGGAGTACTTTTTTGAAAAGCAATGTGAGGCATGCAAGTCTTGTAAAAGTAATAAAATATAAGAGGTGTTTACTAATAGAATAATACACATCTGCTCCAGGTGTGAAGTATTTCAGATTTGACAAACCAGTAATTTTAAAGGAAGGTGAGCCCCACATATATGTAGGTACAAACTCAAACAGGTGTCTTCCTTAAAATAGTAATGTTTTAAAATTTGTGTGTGTGTTTTTAAAAAAATCCTGCTTAAGATTGTATACATACTTTTGATGTGCAAGTTTCCTACAGCAATGAATATGTAATGATATAGAACCATACCTCAAGTGTGGTGGAATCAAAGCACGATTTGCTCATTTTCTATGCTAACTTCTAGTTGAGTTGAAAGGAGGTGAATGCCCTCCTGCAAATACTAAAAAGTGCTACTGTGCAACAGCTCTATGGCAGCTGCAACACGCTAGTTAAAAAACACAGATTTGTTTTCAAATGTGTGACACTTTGGTTTGTTTTTATGAATTAAATTCCTGGAGTCAGTACTTATGATGTAGTGTTTGGTGCATGTAAATAAATAAATAAATAAATAAAAGGTCTCAAGCCATTATAAAATAGTGATGAAAACCTTGAAAACGTAATATGAGTGAAACATGAGTGCTTAAAACAGGAGATGTAAAGACCTAGTGTTTGCTACTGTTCAAAATATTGCATGATTTCAAGTAAATGTTACGACTGTCTCATCATCAAAGTTGTGGTTTTGAACAACAAGGGTTGACTGCACTGGATTTATATCCTTTGCTTTTGAAAAGAAAACACTCAACAGAATGAAAGAAAAACTTTTATGTAAACATAATATGCATCCTTTCTTATGTACTATGGCTTGTAGGCAGTAAGGTGAGGGCAAAGCTAACTGTTCAGATGATGTACCAGACTGACAGAATTAGCAATGAGTTTCAAATAAGGCTCAGTTTGCTTGTGAAAGCTATAATGCTGTAATTTTTTAATAAGGGTATTTATTTTCTTTTCTGTCCTCCCCTGCCACTCCACCCCCCTTTTTTTTCCCCTCCCTCCTCGTATGGTGGTACTCTACTGTGAGTTTGTCATGACCACGTTTTCTTACTATAAAAAAATGACTTGAACCATGATAGTTCCTACCTTCTGTGGACAAAAATAAGTGAGACTTAAAAAAACAAACCCACAAACAAACCCCCTTATATTAATGTGTCAGGCGCTTATGAGTATCTGCTGTCCTGCTCTGATAAGATGAATTAGCATTCCTGCTTAGCTGTCTGCATACTTAATTTTCTTCAAGAAAGGTACACGAAATAGTTTTGAAAGACATTCTGTGCGGTGGAAAGTTTGAAAGGATAGTTATGATTTGAGTTTGTGAGAGAAAAGTAAAATTAGATGTAGACTCAAATTCCAATTCATAGCAATTGTGTAATGACCGGTAATTCTAAACTAGGCCAATTTTATTTGACTTTTCCAGACAACTTCTCTTTGGCTTTCAGAGCAAACTTGGCAATTTTCAGATAAAATCAATTTTGTAAGGCAAAGTCAAAGGTGGTGGCTAAAATTAGAGCTTAGTTTGCAACCCTATGAACAGGCTGCTGTCTGTCTGTCCGTAATTACTTTAAGAGGATTTTGCCAACCTTAATAACAGTTTCTTTTCTTGAAGTGTGTGATTTTTATAGTTTTTTTTATAGCACGTTAGAGTTCTGTTTGATGAAATTCTTATTAGGTTTCAGTTAGTTTGTGGAATGGAGACTTGGAAATGTGTTAAAATGTAGTAGCTCTGTGTAATGTCAGTTTAGGGTTAGCTGTATCTGCTATGGTCTTGTCTTGTATGGCATACAGAAAGCAGCCTTATTCCAAGTGTTGCCAGTGTTCACTGATGTTGTGCTTAGTCATGCACTATTTTCAAAGTTTTGGTGACCAATCTTCTTCAGTGGTTCTTCAATAATACTAGACACTGATAAACTAATGAAGGCAATATGCTAATATGTTACAATTAATACCATATTTCCTTTCTTTGTATCATTCTAAGTACACCTTTCAAAAGGGAAGTAATGAGCTTTTGGGCTTACTGGATAGTCTTGCCATGTTGTGTCAGAAAGCATGCTCACAAAGTTTACAAAGCTTGTCACAGAGCTGGCTAGGGGCAAAAATTTCCTAGCTGTCATTGAGGGCATGTAGTAAATGATGTTTTTCTAATATATGGAAACATATCTATATAAAAATCAAGATTTCTCCCCCCCCCCCCAGTTTTGAATAGAATACTGGAATACTGTTGATAATAACTTTACCCTTTATCCCTTGAATTTTGCCTCATTTGTATTGTTTAAAAAAAAGAAAAAGAGAGTCCAAGTGACCATCTGAAGATAAGGGGTTAAACATCCTTTCCCCTTAGTTTGTAACTTTAAATATCTATAACATTTACAATAGGTGACATTGAGGAATAATTTTGTGGAGTTTACAGTCAGTCAATTTGGCATAATAAATGGGAAGAAAAAACACAGGAGGAGAAATAAAAGAGGGGATGCAAAACAAGGTCTAACCAAGAATTATATAACCTGCAAGGGGAAAATGAGGTTCCTTTTCCAAAAAGTAAAGTATTAAAGTATCAAGTGTAATAATGAGAACTGAATAAATAAAGTGACATATTGGTGGGATAAAGAGCAAAACAAAAGCATTCATTTTACAGGGGAAGGTATGGAAGATATGTAAAGAGTGGAAAGAAGAAGAGGCAGGGTAGAAAGTGTCTCCTGAAGCCTTAGCTGCAGACTCTGAAGTGTTTGACTGAAGAACATCTTCCTTTGTCATACCTGGCTCCGTGTTAGTGGCTTGGTTCCTTTGGTTTTAAGGAAAAGTATGAATAGAATTGTGTGGGAAAAATCATCAATGTAAGAATTGTAGAATTGGGTTATGAGGAGGGTAACAGTTTTTGAGATGTCTGTAGTTGTGTGGGATGTAGAGAGGTTTTTGCACTGATGCTCACAAGGTGCGCAACTTTGTTTTCTTAGAGGTGCCTTTGGAGGCAAAATGAAACTTTGTGTGCAAAGCCCAGAGTGGTATTTTGGTTAAACGTGACTACAGAAGTATGACTTTGGTTCAGGGTGTTAAGTAACTTTGAACTTAAAAATCAAGAAAGAAAAGAATGGCCAGTGATGTGGCAGAACCTAAACAGAAAGTTAAACTAGCATATTCCACCATTGGTTTTGAACCAGGGTGATATGCACTGTTCCTCCCCAAACCTTTTCCTACTTGTGTCTTCAGGCATCATTCGAAAGCCTACAGGATAAATAGTTGCAGTAGTGTGGCATAAATGAAACAATAGGGTTTTTCTTTGCTGAAAATTAAGAACTTACATAAAAGGGAAGACAATAAAATTGTCAAAGAATGAAATGGTCACTGAAGAATGGTATTCCCCTCCCCCCCTTCTCAATTGTTAGTCAGTGTATAAGGTTTTATTTCAATTAGCAGGTTAGTGAAAGTTACAGTTCAAATGAACATTGGGGGGGAGGTGGTGTTTGTAAGGCAGATTGGTTGGCACAGTTGGGAATGGGAAGAAAACTTCTGCCTTGTCCTTGTTAGCTGTCAGTGCAATGTTGATAGCATGGACGATGAGTAGCGCTGTGGTACCACCAGCACACTGCTTCAGGTACATCCTTCCCTGGCCTTTATTTGCTGTTTGCTTGTTCTGTTGTTTGATGCAAGTCATCCATCACTACACACGTGCCTGCTTTTAACGGTCACTTCCTGCGGTCATGTGCTTTTGATGCTGCACCTGTGTTCAACCAGCTCAACACAGACTCTCATTTGAAAAGGATCCCAAAGATAACACTGCTGTTGTCTTACTACACTACTGGCTGCCTCAGCTCAGCCACTACTTAAAACTGCACTTGCTTTGTGAAGTGCTTGGCTTATTATACCATTTGTGTCCAGACTCTTCTGATGAAGCAAACGGATTATCTCCCAGTGCACTCCAAAAGCATGTATGGAAGAGTGAAGTTTACTGAAGGTCTGCGAACCATGGAGATGTGCCTCAAAGGTCTCAATGGGACACGTGAATGAGTAGAAAACCAAGTTGGAAACAAGGTATTAGGAAAACCTATTCAGTACATGCAGTTGTTTGCCTGCATTTGGGAGCACCTTCCCTTCTTGCAATCTTTTTCAAGTGTAGATCATTCATGTTAAATATATAGCAGGGAACATCTTGTGTTAAGTAGAGATATGAACCTGAATAGAAGTAGTAGTCAAGCGTGGAAATAAATTCCAGTCAGTACTGGATGATTGAGAAGTCCCTTTTCTCTTGCTCCCTCTTGTTTGGAGAGGCAGTACTTGAATTCACTTCAGAAATGAGGAGAAGAAAAGTACAGCTAGCTTTTTTTAAATAAAAAAGAAAAAAAAAGGCAACTTGCTCTTTAAATTAGCATTAAGATCTGGAAGTGGGTGGCTCAACCCTGTAGTTACCTGCATCATCCCTTTATCTTTTCCTGATCAGAATATTGAACATTAAATGTTGTGATGTCCACATTACACTTGAATTTTTGTATAAATGTTCTTGCTGTTTAGGACACTAGTATTTGAGTGCTAAACAAATATTTCAGATGGTTTAATCTAGCTTCATAGTTCATCAGTACTCTTAGTTCTATGGGCCACTTTTGGAAAAGAAGATTGATTCCTTCACAGACCAAAGCCTCTTTCCAGCTCTCCAGTCCTTCAGTTACTCTGCGGTCATACCAGCAAGTCTCTTCTGGTTATCATTGGGTGGTTCAAAGATGCAACCTGGGTGTAAAGTGCCCCTTTTGAAAACCGTAGGTCTGCAGTAAGCTTTGTTTAGCTATATTGTGTACACTTCTGGAAGGGATTAGTAATAGATTTTTGTTTTTTTCTTGGAAGTCATTGGAAAGCAAAAGGCTAAATCTATTTGGATTTCACTCGGGATAGATTAGTGGTTGTCAAATGTTACACAATACTTGACATATCCACTGCTGTTAAGTTGGCCGTGGCAAAGGGATTACCCGATAATGAATCACCAAGCTCTTTAGCCATTTAAAGGAAATCGTGCCTCTTCCTTTCCCTGGTGGTACTCTCTTTCCATCCCAGGACCTTCTTGTGACAGTTTGCGTTCGGATGTGGAAAACGCCACGCAGATGTGCAAGCACCGGACAGCTTTGTGTTCAGCTTCTACCTTGCTAATTGTTTTCGTGGGATTATTTGGATTGTGTAGAAAGCTTTTTCCAAATCCCCTTTATTACTGAAGTTATTGTTGCCAGCAGGAATAAGATTAAAGGTGCTTAAGTCTGTAGAGTTGTTTCTAATTTGTACGTGTCATTTCAGTGGCATTTGAACAGAACTCTGTCTCTTCCCCTCCCTGCTCCCCTGTGGTACTGTGCTTGAGTTAGGGCTGAGAAGCCAAGCTATTGGAAGAAAATTCATTTTGTTCCCTAATTATTATGCTGGCACTCGGGAGATAATTTTTCCCTTCATGCACTGCCAATTAATATGCAAATGAGCTGATAAATATTTATACCGTGATTTAAATTATGCAGGGAGCGCTTTCAGTGTACTCTGCAAATGAATTGTTCATGGACTTCAAAGTGCTGGCTGCTGTGCTAACGAGGGGAGATTTGCATAAGGCCCTAATCAGGCGCATACTGATTAAGCTTCATTATGGAAACTGCCAGCTGCAATCTTTGTTTCTATTTTATTACAAAAAGGGGAACTTTTCACGCTTCAGTCGCCTTGACAATGTCAGACACAGCTAGTAGGAGAGACTAAAACTCCACAGAGCAACTGAAGTTTCCCTGTTCAGTTGAAGATTGCTATGGTGTAACCGAAGTTGTATTTCTTCCCCCTTCTCCCCACTCCCTTTCGTGTTTGTTCGAGAGCAGTAGTGTAGATTTGATAGAAATTGCCATTCTCCCTTTCCTTGGACTATCTGAACCTGTAGAGGATACCACAGCAATGCTGGACTGCAGTGACTACGTTCTAGGTGGGTACCAGCTCAGCTCTTTCTTATGAGCGTTTAATATGGAAATAGAGGCTGTGAGGTTGACTATGCATAGAGGCTTAATCACATATGCAGAGGCTCGAGAAGATGTTTGTAAGGCTGAAGCTCACCAGTGAATCGGCAGCAAGTAGGTGCCTGGTAGATAAATAGATCTGTACCAGGGAAATACATGGTTTATTTTTTTTTCTTCTTCTTTCCCTTACTCCAGGAGAATTCGTTTCCTCTGCACTGGAGAGATTTGCTGCTGGGCTTGGATGATATTAATACAGATCTTCTGCTTTTAGGATTTCAATCTGAGAAGCATTTAGTTTCTAACAAACACTGGACTTGACTTGCATATACGTGTGTTATGAATTTTAAAGCATTAAAATAGATGAGAGACAGTCCCAGTCTCAAAGAATTTAGTAGCTGTATTCAGCCATTCCCCAACAGAATGTATATTATGTCTGTGTATTTTTAATGAAATAGCAAGGTTTTTCATGCGTAATAGAAAATAAGGTGGAGTGCACAGTGGTTGCCATTGATAGTGTTGCAAGCTGTGCCTAAGGTTACTGGGGTAATATATTTCCTGCATTGAGATTCCATCAGGACTGCAGAACAGACATGCCATAATTTCTTCATATCTTTTAAAGTTATTTACATTAATGGACCATCCCAATTTTACAGTAGGTTTTATTTATGTTCAAGGGTCTTTCCCCAAAGCTCAGTGTATAGATTTTTTTTTTTCTTATTCTTTTGATTCCATTATATAAGTTCGTGTAAGAACTATTATGTCAAAGTAAGAGAATATATTTTTGGATGGTGAATTTTAAAGCAGACATCTGAATACTTGTTTCTGAATATGAAGTGTTTTTTTAAAATTTAATTTCTAGAGAATTCTTGGCATGTTTTCACTCACATTCAACTTTGGTTTTGCCATATGCATGGATGAATCATTTTTGCTGGTGCTGATGGGAGTATTAGGCAGTTTCACTTTAACAGGTGAAAGGAAATATTTAATGATATATTCCATGTTAAGATTTACTGTGTTTTACTAGCTATGTACAGTCCCTAATACTCCAGGTTGGTCCAGTGTCTGCTGCATCTTTCTGAATACCTTTTGAAATGTTACTTGAGGGTGTGTGAAAGCCTGGCACAGCACTGCCTTGCGACACCCTCAGCCCTTCTAGCGGAGCAGCAGTACTGAATGTATTCGCTCCTGAGAGTCTGATTTCAATCATGCACCTGCTGCTTTCGATCCTTCCTTCTGTGGAGTTTGTTTTTAGATAATGTTGGCAGAAGTTGTAGCCAAGGGCCTTTATTTAAACCCAGAGTAAGATCTAAAGGAAAAAGAAAAGGTGAGGGCATTATGGTTTGGGTTTTTTCAGCCCACTTCATTTGTTTATTCTTTTAACTTTAAAGCAGAAATTGTATGAGCATGAATAAACCAAACGATCTTTTTATTTGACGTATAATGAATCCGTGGGTTTAGTATCCTGCGGATATATGTCTGTTTTGCTGGTAGCAGTTTTGTGCTTCAGATGCATGTCATACCATTTGCAATGGAAATAGTGGCATTGTTCTTGATGCTTTACATGCAGAAGGTCCCCAGATTGAACAAGAAATAGCTGGTGAAATAATGGATGCTATCCTTCGTTTGAACCTGAGCAGTACCAGAAAGATGGTTCTTCATCCAAATTGCTGGTTTTTTGCAATTGCAGTGTTTGAGGTCTTTGTTAGGGATGAATCTTTACAATAACAGTCTTCATTTAGACATGCTTTTGGTAGTTGAGTAAACTTTATGTGTGTGTCTATTACTAGGAAGCACTGAAAACCTTTTTTGAAAGGATTTATTTTGCAGCATAGCCTGAAAGGAAAACGTGTCTTGGTTGCTTTATGAAAAGAGTGATACATAATACACAAGGTACAGTGATAACCTTGTCCTGAACGAACTTGCTGGTCTTGCAGGAAGGTTTGTTGTATAAGCCGCCTCATACAGAGGGAGCGGTCACTACATTGCTTGCAGTTCTGTGCACAGGACAGTTGTGCATCCCCCTCCAGGTTTAGTTTGTTTGTTCTACCATTAGTATCCTGCAGGGTGGCTCTCATACTTCAGTTTCTGCAACAAACTAGCACAGGAGGCCCTGTGTTGTTTTTCTTGCAAGAGCTTTCTGAAGTGGTTCAGCGAATGGATCCCATGTTACTGAGAGATGATCTTCTCAGCCAGTGCACTTCCCTTCTGTGGTCAGTGCGATCATGAGTTCAGGCTGTCCTTGTGCTCTGGGCTTAAAAAATACATCCTATGTCCAATAGCCCTATGAGTTAGCCTAGTTTCCACAACCAAAGAGGACTTCTAAGCCCTCTTCACTTATTTTCCTGTTGGTTGAGGACACTTCATGTTTGTGTCCAAAGCAAAGTCTCCCATTCAGTGTTCTCTGAACCTAAAGTAATTTCAGTAGCCATCTGTGTGTCAAGCAATGAAATAACGCTCTTTATCAGATGAATGTTGCCTATAATCACTTTAAATAAATGTGCTGTTGCCACAACAGTAAACTCAATTTAAGGTACATGCAACTTCTAGATAGAAACATACTTTGTATTTGTTTTACACACAGATCTATCAGCAGGGAGGGGCACATCAACAATGAACACTTCTGTGCAGTCAGTGGAACCCATGTTCTGTTTCTAGAGTGTGGATCATACTATCCAAATGTGGAAAATGACAAAATAAGGAGCCGGGAAGCAATAGCTTCTGTATCTGCAGATACAGTGAGCAGAGCTCTGTCTTTCAAGACTATGAACTCGTAGCTTGAATCTCCTAAGCAGAGTTTGTGAAAAATGGGGGCAAAATTTACAGCCTTTTGCTGAAGTGTGGGCCAGTAGCACTCAGCTGGAAAGTTTCTCCTCACTCACACCCCCTTTGAAAAACCAGTTTAACACGTCTGCCTTTGTACTAAGAGTAACATGGATGGTTCAGATCTCTTTTACACATGGCTGACGTTTGAAACATTTAAGCATAGGCATAGGGACTCTCTGAGAAGAGTTGGGGCTCTGGAGAGGTTGAGTTAACTTGTCAAGGGAAGATTCCTGTTTGTTACAGTCCTCTGGGTTTTCTAGGCCCTACTGGGTTCAACTGCAGCAGTTGTTTATGTGGAAAATTACATGTGTTTTAAAAATATTTACGTGTCTTAAATTGTGTTTCCTAACTGCTTATTGGAGTCTTTCCAAGGTTGATGTCTCTTATCTTTTTTTTTTTCACACATGCTGCATTTCTAACTAGTTCCGTCCTCTTCCCACCCCACACTCCCAGCCAGGCTTCATCATGACTCCTGTTTTCATTCAGGCCCTGTCCACGTGCCTCATTCCTCCTGGCTTGTGCTTGTGTTCCTCTGCTGCTGTCACCCCTGATTCTGATAGCCTGAGGGTGGCTGTGAGACTGGTCTCTCTGGGCAGTAGTAGCTGATAATACACAGCAATAGTCCGGCTTCTCATTTCCAACTTTCATAGGCTGCCAAGCAGTGAAGTGTCTGAGCATTCTTGGAAGTATCTGGGGGAAAGATGCAGCAGTTAATGCTGTTACTGTATTCTTCTTCAGCCCACTGGTATTTTGGAAATCACTGCTTTGATGAAAGTACATGACAGAGATAACCTTTTAAGCACCTAGCAAGAGAATATGCTGGAGTAAAGGGTTTGTTCTGAGCTCATTGAACTTGCATTTAACTGGTTATGGGAATGGAAAAGTGTGCTTAAGGATTTGCTTACGTTTCGTTTTATGAACTGGTCTGTCTTGAGATTCTTTTTGTAATTTTGGTTTGTGATAATGTGGCACACTGAGGTCGGTAGCAAGGAATGAGGAGGCAATAAGCTGGAGAGCTGATGCTGTACACAGAACATCTGTATAGAGTCCTATATAAGGAAACTATATTCACTGTCATCTGGAGAAGCCCTCTGTGTTGCGCTACATTCAGCTGACAAACTTTGAAACCAAGAGCAGACTTTACAATACATTCATCCAGAGGGAAAAGGAAGAGGAATTATTTTGTATTTGTATGGTTTTGCATGAATATATAGGAAAGATAAAATAACTAAATACCATTGGCATTCCTGTAAAATAAAAACGTAGTATTAGAAAAATGGCATCTATTTAGTTATGATGACTGTATTTCCTTTCTCTTATGGGGGGTGGGAGGTAACAACATAAGATTAATGTAGGCCATGTTGGTCAGACTTTGGTTTTGAATCTTGATGTAGTCATCGTTTCCCTGCCAACCCCTTTTTGCTTCTATGACTTTCATTGCACTGAAAATTAAGTTCCTACCTATCTTTGCCCTTCAGCATGCTGTCTTTTATTCCCTTAACACCATGTTTTTACGTATGGGGATAATGACATACAAAATTTTGAAACAATATTGATCTGGAGGATTCAGTATTATGTTCTGCTTCAGATCATTTTTGTGTTATGATCTGAATTAAAGTACATATCAAATTCCTGGTGTTCCATACTTCCCTTGGACAAGAAAGTATGCATAGATTTGAGTTGTGGTGGGTTCTTTTTTGGTGTATTAGTTTATCTTTATTTCTGTTTTAATGCAGACTCAAGAATGAACAATCCGTCAGAACCCAGTAAACCATCAATGGAGAGTGGGGATGGGAACACAGGTAAGAAATGATGGATTGGTGCACAGATATTTTCTGGTGGAATTGTATGGATATTGAAAGTAAAATTTCTTTACCGGTTTATGGGAATTAAAAAATCAAAACAAAATAATCTCCCCACACCTACTGTTTTTAGAGACTTGGGAGCACTTTTGTCTTGTCATTAAGCCTACTGTATGCAGGGCATTATTCACACCTACTGTATCAGAGCACTACCCACACTTCGTATATAAGATTCCCCTTCCCCACTTCCTTTATCTGTAATGTTTCTGATGTTATGGAAGGTCTGGTGGCACTAGCTGTCCATAAGTAGTCTCATTTTTTCCTAGCAGAATATACCTTCAGCACCTTAACTTTGTCATTATTTTTTGGGTTGAAATTTTCCCTGGCAGATGTGGGCCACTGGCTGATCTTCTTTTCATTTTAGATTTCATTCAAGCTCTCACAACAGTTCTCAAAAATAAGGGAAAGGGAAAAAGCGTCATTTCTCACCATTTAAAAAAAAAAAAAAATTAGCTGGCTTTTCTGTAGTTTCTTTGTGTGTTAGAACAGAACCTTGAAATATAGCCTTTGTTTCAGGACCAAGGTGGCACATCCACAGTGTGGCCAAGTTCTAAGCCATCAAAGAAGCTTATTAAGCCACTATAACTCAATCATGCTATCTCATGCTTTAATTCCTTTCTGGAGATAATTTAATGTTCATTTTGGAAGCAAGAGAAATGGCAATTCTGAATGGAAAGTAAATAGTTTAACTTAGAATCTTCTCTGAGCTCATAATAACGTTTGGGAAGAGAAAACTTTAATGAGAAGGAATTTGTTCTTGTTGCTTTGAGAGAAGTCTAGTTACCTTGTATGAGGAAAATCATTTTTCCTCCTCTTTGTTCAATAATAAGAGTTTTATTTTAAACTCTGGAGTTGTGATGAAATTAACAATTATTTTCATTTTATGCTGCTGTCTCCTCATTCTTTGTGCAAGGCTTTAATACAGCTAAGAGTGACTGAATGTTCCTGATACTGATCCAAGAGGCTGGATGTTTTCTGCCAATGCATGGGGTCAGTCAAAAGGAATTCTACTCACTTATTATTAGTGCGTGTTTCGTTACTAGCATCTCAGTTTTTATAATTTCCGTTGTATTTGTAATAGGAGAGGTACCTCTTTTTAGGTACAAAAAATTATTTACTAAGTATTTAATACTGGTTTAGGATGATATAAAACATTATTTCAAAAAGCATGTGGGCTCTAAACATTTCATAATCATAAACAGCATCAAGAGAACAATGGTTTTAAATATTCCCTATAGAATCCTTGTAGTTGGAGAGTGTGTGTAAACTGAGAAAATTCAGACTTCCTGCTCTGTATGACCACAGTTCCCTGCATATGCTTAAGGAAGCACGTTGGGAATGTACTTTTTGAAGAAAGCATATGCTTCAGGATGAAGCAGAGCCCTGGTTCATGATGCTTCATCCATGTGAAGGTGGTGGTTATGGTATAAAGAAATAGATGGATTGTAAAGCTGCTTGGAGGTGCTTTCATCACAGTAGAGGATACAATATCTATTTTTTTTATACTCTAGTACTAAGATTAGTTATCACAAAAGTTTGACTCTTACTGGTGTTTGGACCTTTTGCAAACATTGCTTCTGTACTTTAAATGTTTCCAGTCATTCCTTACAGTTTTGTTTCCTGACTTTTTAAATCATGCAAACTAAAATAATCTAGAATTTTTGAGGACCCTTTGTTCTGCAGTCATTGTTTTGTTTTTAAATATAGTGCTCGTAAACCACTGGAGGTAGGAATTAATGGCATTAGTGACGTTCTTTGGGGGCTCAAGCATCAGTTGTGTTAGTCAACTGGCAGATGTTAAACCCTGAAAGGAATACTCATGGAATGTAATTTTAGGCTTCTGATTGGGGTACTTAGATTATGGTTCTGGGCTCTGTGCACACTTGGTGAAAAGATGTCAGCTTTCAGCTTGGATGCTAAGGAGCTGGAAGGGCCAGTGATTGTCTGGGGAGCATGGGCTCTGAAGCAAAATGATTGAAGATGATTTTTATAAACACTCAAGAGTTCTTATTTTTTTAACTTTCTATAACTGTCAATTTTCCAGTCACATTTGTAAATCACTTGAGTTTGCTGTGTAAGCACTACTAGTCTGTCTTTTGAACCTCAGTGGATGTTTGGGTCATTCCTGTTTTAAACTGTAGTAAGCTGAAGCAACTTGAAAATGTTAAGAGAAACCACTGTAGGGCATGGAATTTACATTTGGCAAAGCTAGTGTTCTCAGGGAAGAAAATACAGTCGCTACTGGTAAAGATGACAACATCAGTAGTTCTCTGATCTAACAGCTAAGTTTCATGGAACTTAACAAATTAGGCTTTTGTATTTCTAACTCTGACTAGTTAGGGAACATAGTAAAGTCCCCTGAACACATTGGTCACAATAAAATGCCTGAAACAGATTTTAACTTTAAAATTTTTGTGCTAACTGGACTCCACTTTTAAGCATATGAAAAAGCAACCAATCTTTCAGATGAATTAAAAACAACAAAAAAAAAGTGTTTGAGTACAAGAGCTGTTGGATGGCTGTTTTCACAAGAGCACGAATTGATCAACTGGTTGTCAGTATTGCAGACTTACACAAATCTTTTCCAGCCTTCAGTTGTGGGTGGGCAGTCTACTTAGTATCTACTGGAAAAAAGAGAGAGAAGCAAGAAGTGTTTTACAGTAAACAGATAGCCCTTTTGGTTTCCCTTTTATAGGCTGCAGCATAATAAAATTTTCCAAAACAACATCAACCTTTTTTTTCCCCATTTTTTTAATGAATATTCTTTTTTAAAAGTTGTGTGAATGCAGTACTATGAAAGCCAAGGTTATAATGCTTATGGAAACTGTAGTATTATGACATGTGCTGACAGAGCAGCAAAATAATAGTTTCTGTAAGGATAGTATTTGGAAGAATTCTAGGGATTCATGTTTGCATTGCTTCATTTCCAGAGACTGATTTTCTAGTTTCCATAGGAAGAAAGTCTGTAGGAGAGTGGGCGAGAGACCATGAAATATTCTTTAACTGGTAACATTCTGGGCAAATATCAATGTTAAACTTCTTATTAGTAATGTGGACAAGGAATCAACAATTTCTGAGTATTGGGGATCTCTCTCTCTCTCTCTCTCTCTCTCTCAATGCACATATGCAGAGAGAGAGATGGAGAAATGTACTGCTGATGCTGGAAGATGTCTCCCAGAGCACAGTGCAGATGCCCACTCAAGTTGGTTTTGAAATCTTCCTTCTTCTTGTTTGCCTTCTCTTTCAGAGTCCTTTCTTGCACCTTACTCCAAATCTTCCCAGACCTGTAGTTCCTCACTCCTCTTCCTTTCTTACGCAGTTTGTAAACTCAGACTAAAGTCTGATGATCATGATCTTGGATTTTGAGAGTATGTTTTTCCTCACTGCAGGTGCAGTGTTACCTTGCCTGCTCCATTTTGTCATGCCTTTATACCCTCTGCAGGTACAATTCCAAGACAGCATAAACAAATCCATGTTCAGGGTGTCCTGGTACTTAGTGTTCGGGTCCTTTTCTTGGGGTGGCACTGAGCCAGATGGTTCAAAGATTTGATTTGGCTGAAAATTAACTGCACTTAGTATTAGTCTTCATCCAAACCAATTCCGTGAAGTAGCTAACCACATGACTGAATTTATGCCAGATTTTAAATGTGCTTAAGTTGCATTGGACTTGGGCTATAAGGGTGAAATTTCATCCTACAGCTTGATTGATTCTTGACAACTTGCTGGGGGCAGGGGAGGCTCATTTCCCTACTACCACGTCTGACCTCCTCTGCTTTGCATTATCTGCTGCTTTCTGGGCCCTAAGGTAAGTTAATTCATCTCACATAACTGGCAGAAAACTAACTTGGCCAACAGAAAAAGGGAACAGTTCACATGGATAGTTTTTTACTCAGGAAGGTGAATTGGGTTGCTGCTGTGTCCATGAACTACCAGAAGGGGCAGGACAGGGACAATGTAGCTGGAACCAAGAAGAAAGGGGAGATGAGAGATGGAGAGTTCCCACTCCTATTTTGTTGGTGGTGAGCTGTTGGATCAGCTCTAGCCGTTACGGGAGCTGGGATGGAGATGGAAAAGACATAAATACTTGGGATTGTTAAAATCGCAATACTTGTGATTGCATCTGTTGTGTCTATTAAACACCATGCATTTTTGCATTTAGCTCTTACCTTGAGCAGAAGTGACGTTCCGGTACTTTCATGTCCACACAATGTGCTGACCTTCTGCTTCTGACAGCTCCATTTTCCAGTCTGCTGAACAGATTTCTTGGATTCCACAGGAGTGGTGTCACATCTGTATGAGCAGCTTAAGAGCAAGGCCTCTCATATGCTGGACTCCAAGTTCATTTTCTCTGCTGTTCTTCAAAAGACGTAGACATCCTGTGATAAATGCAAGCGACCTGGGTAGCATTCCTTCCAAAACTAAGGCTGCATCCAAAGGGGAAAGGGACACTGTGCTTCCAAATACGGAAGAAAGCTTAAGATGCAAGTAGAACAGAGAGTAAACAGGTGTGGTTTGGGTTTTTTTGCTCTGAGTTTGGTTTTGGGAGGTGTGGGAAGAGGCAGTTGGAGTCCTTCAAGGTTGAATTTAAATAAAATGTTGTTTTCTCTCAGTACCTGTCTAAACTGGTTTTTGGGACCCATGGAGATTTTTAAGCTCAGTCTTGGAACTTGCTTTGTTAAAAACTATCAACCCTAGGAGGCTCATTTCAAATTTTCATATTAAGAGTCAGTAGAAGCTCTAACTGGAACATTTCTTCTGCACACATGCATAGCAGTGATCTTTTAATATGGTATCATGATTTGAGGCTCTTTTTGGAAGATAGTTAACTGGAACAGCTTCACCTATTTATTTAAGGTGAGGCTTCCAGCTAGTCCTCTCAGAAATTGATAATTTTTTTGACCCCTGGAAGTTTCCAATTGGAATGAGGAATGTTTGCCGTAGAGAAGGTTTTCTTATCTGTATTCTTTTTTCGTACAAGGGTGTACCTGACTACAGGTTGAAAACTGATTCAAAGCATCTGCGTAAATAAGGAGGTGGTAGATTTTTTCCATTGAATTACAGTAGCTGTTTGTCAGGAAATATTTTTATATATTTACTCAATTATCTTCCCACTCCCTTTGGCCTTCTGCATTGAGAGAATTCTTCAGTTTACTGGAAAGAATGAAAATAGATGAGATTCTTCTAGCTCTTTCCAGCTTCTTATCTACCTTTCTTTGGAGAAATGTAACCACGTTCCATTCATTCAGGATTAATTCAGATGAGTGATAGTCCTTCCATTCACTTTGGATTGGGATTTTAGGCTCATTAAGCAAAATAATTTTGCATAGTTTAAAATCTGACTATTTTTAACATGTCTGTGGATCTTTGGCTGCACATATGTCTCTTAAATCTGTAAACCCTGGCCCAAAGCACAGAATTAAAAACTGGAGAGTAGACCAACTCCTCCCCCATAGCACCTCCACCAAAGATGCATCAAAGGGCCACCTTAGGTGTACCTTACATGGGTGCTAGAAAGCTTGACTCTCTATGTTGTATCTCTATTTAATTGAACGGTGACTCCATCTTTGGAAATTTTATCTAAGTTGTTTGTAGGTCAAAATAGCAATGTAAAATATTGGATAGTGTGTTTCACTCATCAAATTTTATGCCTACTTGCTTTTGCAGATGTTTCTAAGGAATAGAAAACCTGTGTGTTGTTTAACAACTGTGACTCTCTTTTGCTTAGTAGATAACCTAGATTTTTATGATGGAAAATGTAGATGATGCAAGGAATTTTGAAGTAGGAGTTAGTTGAACACCTGTCTGCAGGCACTTTATAAAATCTGATTGTCATGAAGAGTAAACATGCAAGTTTAAAGCTGATTTTACTTAATTTCAGTCATACAATTTTTAAGATTGCATCATCTGTTCTAGAAATTCCACGCAGGCTGATTACACTCAGAGTCTCCCTTCTTGTTGTTAGCCACTGTAGGTGGTAATACCCAACATACAAACCCAGTTGTTGATAATCCCTAATATTGATTTTTATCATCTCCCCACAGAATGATTCTTAAAAGTTTGTAGTTATAGCTCCTCTTGGGAGAAGAGAATTCTGTAATTGTGTGGTAGTTTCTTACGGAAAAAATGTTTTTTGTTTGGTTGTGTCCTCCTCCCCCCCCCCCCCCCCCCCCCTTCTCACAACTAGATTATTTGGGGATAGTTTGGGGGTTTTTGTATTGTCCAAGCTGTTTAGGAAGAAACCAAAAAATGTAGGGAAATAATCAGTTTTCAGTTGCATGAAAGTGGGTGAGAGCAAAAGCAAGCCCAGGCAGCCATCTTATGTAATGAGAGCAGAAATATTCATGGAAATGTGGAGGTATCTTAAAACTGTGGCCCATAACTGCTATGTATATATGGTACTTCCGTTTTCATCAAGTATTATTTTACTTGTCTTTAGTGAAAGGTGACTTTATGTGAACCTTTTTTTTTCCATTTTCTGAACTTGAAGATAGTCTGCTGCTGCTGGATAGAGAATGCATGGAGAATGGAAACACAGTTTAATCCTAGCAGCGTACACCCATTTCGTTCTCAAACCATAGTAGAGAATGATGGGGTAATAGTGTACATAGAGTAGGTAAGATGATAGACGCCAAAGAAAATATGATGTTGATTTTGTTCAGCTGATAAATGCTTTATTACTGAAGTTTGGAAGTAATACTGCTTCCCCACCCCACCTTTTAGTAAAAAAACTTAAATTCTTGTTATTCAGAGTATTTTTCTACTACATAGCATTGAGAGAATAGCAGGAGGCTTAGGAATACTAATTCTTTTTCCATTTCCTAAAAGTTATAACTAATAGTACTTAATACCTCTCTTTCTCCAGGCACGCAAACAAATGGCCTGGACTTTCAAAAGCAGCCTGTGCCTGTCGGAGGAGCGATCTCTACAGCCCAGGCCCAGGCCTTACTTGGGCACCTTCATCAGGTAAGAGAAGACCCATTTCAAAGTAGACCGGACTTGGGCAGGTTTGAACGCAGCTGCTCTTGTATGTTCTATGTTCTCTCTTTCTGTGAATGATGGGTAAGTCATGTAACGGAACATATGGGTAGACCATATGCTTAAATAGCTTGGATGGGAAAAGTTCTTATTGTGGCACTCACTTCATTACATTCGGCTGCAGAATAGGTCAAGATAGGGTGAGACCTATTTGGGGAAACTAGAAAGCCCCTTTTTGGGGACTTGAGGATGTCTGAAATTTTTGTGTTGGTTTGGTTTTTCTGTTTGTTTTTGGATTTTTTTGGGGGGTGTGTGCCTTTTGTTTGTTTGGGATTTTTTGTTGGTTTTGTTTTCTTTTTTTTTTTTTTTGTAACCCTTCATGGAGATACGAAATTGAAAGGCAAGGTAAAATTTTATCTTTTTTGTAAAGGATTATATTGGCCCAACAGCTGCCAAGGTTCTGAAACTCACTTCCTAGATAAGAAACCAGAAGTGGTGTCAGCACTATGCTTCAATTTTTCAAACTCTTCCACATTAACTAGAAATATAAAGTGACTGTATTCACTAAGCATATATGGTTTGTGAGTTGTTTCTTTTTTTAAAGTTATTTCAAGGACCTGTTTGTCAGATTATATTCAGGCTTCTACTACTGTCCCTCTGTTCTGCTGCTGCAGTGTTTAAGGAATCAAAGCTGAACTTCAGATGTAGGCTGAAGCAAAATGGGGCATCCCTAGGTGAAGAGAAGTATAAGGGGCATTTTTTGTAGTTTTTTATCTGTTCACACTTGGTATATGAAAACAAATGTCCTAATTTCTTTCCCTTCCTCAGTATCAAGTTTAAACTTTAAAATACTGTACCTAATTGGCTGACCTTGAATGTTTGAGGTCTGAGGTTGCACAGTTATTGTGGTATAATTGACACATTGAAGCTTTTATGCCCTCTTTTAAGAGCTCTGAACTGCCATTTTATTGTATGGAACATTCCACAGGTCTTGTCACATAATTACAATTTTCCTAGTAGATTAGGTTATATAGGACCTAGGGAGTGCCAGTGTTCGAATTTCCTGAACCAATAGGCTGTTGTAGGCTGCCTTTTTGTGGAGAGAAGCTGACTAGTTTTCATGGGTTGTCAGTATGTGTTTAACACAGAGACAGATACAGCTGTTCTGCAGAATTTTGCATTTGTTTTAGTCTTCATTTTGTTAGATAGATTGATCCAGGACAGTAATTGTATTTAGCACAGTGCTTTATCTTGCTCTGGAAATGTATTTATCTAAGCAGTTGTCAGGATCTTTATAACTTCATGTTTGATAAAGTGTGATTCATTTCTTGAGACCCTAGTTCAAAGGAAAATCTCAGCTATTCTTTTATGCACCTGCAGGTGTGTGGGGAATCTATTGTCAAACCATCCTCTTCTAGTGTGGCTGCTGTTAGTGGGGTGTTTTTTAGCCTTAACACACAGTGCTTTCCTCCGGACTAATGCAGAATATTAGGTTGTAGGCAACATTCAGGATAAGTTAAATTTCTAATTAGAAAATGTTTGCTGTGTGGTGGAAGGGGTGTCCAAATGACATTCAAAGACATTTTCAGGAATATGCTCGCTGTACCTGAGTGAGATACATTTGTAGTCTTTTATGTGGGTTTTTTTTTATTATTATGTAATTTTTAAAGTATTATTTCTGAATATATTTTTTCGATGGCAGGCTATTTTTCTGTGTTGTTAATTCATGTTAAAAGTTCAGATTACATCAACTGTGTCAAATTGTATTTTTCTTGTGATGAGAAGGAGCTTTTCTGGGATTGTTTGCTTGGATGTAGAACATGCTTAGTAAGTCTGGTACTTTCATCTAGAGTGGTAGGAAATACTTCCAGGGTCACTCTTGAAGGGTTGCCTGTTTGAATATTGAGTTATTAATTTCATGTACTGCAGTTTAAATTAAAACTCTCCTTCCTGTGCTTGCAGATATGTGGACTCTTTTTTGTGATATATATTATGTGGGAGCATCTTTTTATAGAGGCAAGAATGCTACATTTTGCTTTGCTTTATTGTGTCCTTATGTGTTGCCTGGTTTTCAAATGAGCAGTGGTTTTCAAACATGGTCAGAGTTGGAATTCACTACAGGCTGTAACTCTGACCTTTGAAAGTGTTGGTAATTAATTACATAGCATTCCTTCTTTATAGTAGGAGTGTCGCAGAAACAAGGCGAGACTGGTTAAAACGGTATTCAGTAAATGAAATTTTAGCATTTGTTATAGAGAGAAAATCCTTATTAGAGACAAAATAAAACTTTTTCAAAATTTCACTTTCTGAGGCATCAGTTTTTCTTCATTGCTAGCCTACAAGAACTTCTTTGGACCTGTTAATCACAAACATTGAATTCAAGTTTTGAGTATACCTCAATCAATACAGCCTTTGTAAAGTGTCTCCAGTCCTCCATATTGAGATCTTCTTTTCAGTGGCTGAGGACTACAAATACTTGAACAGTTTGATTTGAGGAAGAGTGTTTATGCTGTGGGTTTTGTGCTATGCAGGTGATTACTCCTCTGTCGTATAAGGAAGCAGGTGAATGCAGTGTACATATTTGGGCCAAGACCTATTCTGAAATACTAGAAGGGTGATGATGAGGACAGCTTAACGCTCTCCCTTGACACCTGGATTTTTTTTAACAGGAATAGAAATAGTTAGCCTGTCTACCCAAAAATGCTCTGTTTCAACTCAATTTAATGATAATATCTAGATCCCTAGGCAGGAATACTTTCAGCAAGAGGTAGACAAATAACACTGTGGAAGAGTCTTACGGATTTTATTTTAGCCTGGAGCACAAGCCCTATTTCACTGATTCAGATTTAGAGGAGCATGCATTGTTCTTGGGGCAGTTTTTGTTGGGGTGCAGGTGAAGGGGTTGTTCTTTGTTTACATCATTAAAATTTTCTGTGGATTCTACACTATTTCATTTCCATTTTTGCACTATATTGTAGGTCCAGCTCGCTGGAACAAGTTTACAGGCTGCTGCTCAGTCCTTAAATGTACAGGTAAAGACAGTTTCCTTCTGCTGCTCATCCTTCTCATTACAAACAGCATTATGGTCCCATTAGAGTTTTTAACGTATTACGTGTTACTCTGTTTTTTCATTCTGACTGGTCTTGCAAGTGATAAATATGAAGGAATAATAGTTCTACAACTGTAAAACAGGTTCAGAATTGTAAGCATTCAGAAACTGGAGTTGTTTAAAACATGCGGTGATAGTAATTTTATACTGAATTTCAGTCAGGTATTGTATCATGAATATTCCTGGAGTTTTATAGTTTTCACATTCTTCCATTTATTCACTTATTTTAAACATAGCAAGTCTTAATTTGCAATTTGTCCTTACTTCTGGTAGCTGAATATAGGAGTATAATGTAACATTAGCTATTTAATGTCGCTAGCATAGATTGCTTGTGTAAATAACACATAGTGATTTCAAAATAAGTCAGAGTAATTGTTGTTTAATAATGTACATGAGACAACGAAGCTTTCAAACTTTTTTATGATGCTGAACACTTCAGTGTATCGGTTAACGTGCCACTTCCTCTCAGTACTATATTAAGGGGCAAGGGATGCAGTTTTATTGAAAACTGGTTTCAGTATTGCTTGTTATTAAAGAATGTAGGTAGTGCATTACATGAAATGCAATAGAATGTGGACCCACTTATACATAATAACAATTTGGAAAGAAGAGGAGGTATAGTGACCTTCCTTTCTGAGAGGAAGGAGGCAGAAAATTGCCTTGGTTGCCATGGTAAACTTCCATCCCTGAGAGAGATGTTGGCAAACAGGCTGTATCTCCAGTGCAGAATGTTTACAATCCTACGCTGTAATTATCGCTCAATGACTGGCAGAATTAATCAGAGCCTTTATGTTAATTAGCCTGCTCTGCAGTCCCCAAAACAGGTGGTGGAAAATATGCAAATCTATGCAGAATTTTAATGTTCTGCATAACCAGTTTTAATTTATCATAAAACTCTCTCCCCCTCTTCATGCACTTGCATTTCCTCCCTCATGTCTTCGCAATTTCTTCTGTTTAAAAAAAAAACCCTCCAAAAACAAAACCCCCAAATCTTTTAAAATAAAGCAGCATTCAATTAAATAAATGCTAAACTTTGATTATTTAAAAGCACTGTATATATTGTGTATTTTGCTGTAAGTAGATAAACCTGTGAGGATTTCTCAAACTAGTTCCATATAAGCCAACAGTACAATGATGACTTAGAGGTACAGGATGCAGATATAGAAAATGGAAACAGAATCTCCTTTCCATTGTTCGGGATTTTAGGCAATGAATAATTTTAACAACCTTTTCTTTCTTTATGGAGAAGGATAGTGTCAGCTTTAGTTGCATTGCGTAAAATGAAATGAGACCTGAAAATAGTGTCAGTGTTACAAAAGACCTGAGAGTCTTTTTGTTTTGTTTAAACTGCATTACCTACAGACATGTTTGAGCAATCGTAGCTGAGATGGTGCGTACATAGAGCCATTACTTAAACACACTCTTAAAATAAACCCAAGGGCTTTTTGTATGCAGATGAAAGATTTTTATTGTGCAGTGTTGAGATAGCAGTGTTATACATTAACATCTGTTTTACACTATAAAGAGTTGTGGTTTGTTTTTTTTTGGTTTTTTGTTTTTGTTTTTGTTTTTTTTTTTATTAGTCTAAATCTAATGAAGAATCTGGGGACTCTCAGCAGCCAAGCCAGCCTTCCCAGCAGCCTTCAGTGCAGGCGGCCATACCCCAGACCCAGCTCATGCTGGCCGGAGGACAGATCACTGGGGTAAGATATTACCCAAGTACACTGCAGTAAGCCTCCTGTCTGGCAAATGATGGCAGTATCTACAGCAGTCCCTGTAGCACTGTCAGTGAAGATTATTGTCGTTTCCTTTAACATAGGAAGAAACTTCAGTGAAAGAGGGGACAGAAAATATCTTCCTGTAAGAAAGCAGACTTTAATCTTTGGTTTTTTGTTGCAAAGTATTTACTTCCAAAAAAGAAAAATCTTGCTCTCTGTTCTCAGTATCCATCTTGACTCTGCAATGAAATTAAAACCTAGTGTGTGTAGAAATAAGAAAGCCACTGATGTCATAAAGAGGAATTTTTACTTTTTTGCAAGAATAAAATGAGGCATGGGTGCACGAGACTAAATCTTACTAGATAGCTGGATGAAGAACAAAACTGATGGGAACTGCTGACACTAATTCTTCCTCTTCTCAAACACATTTCTTTTTAAGTAACGATATAGTGCTTGCCTTAAGCCTTAACCCTTCTGTTTTAATTGCAAAGCTTTGGGACTAATTATGGAATAACTGTTACTTTAGGTTTACTAGTGTTTCTGAATTGTTGTAGATCCTTTCAGTCATTTTAAAAAAAGAGCAAGTTTTGTGAATGGGCTGGTTTGGTTAAAGAGTTTGCTTCCACATAATCAGCTTTGTAGTTTTAAGAGTTTGCATGTTAATAAGGTATTTAGGGCAGTTGCTCCAACAATGTATTTATGATTTGAAGTATTAGGTTAGATCATCTCTACACTTGAATGAAACGATGTCTTAATTTCATGTTCAGTTGTTAAATCTTCTCATATGCTAGTGTGTAAATAAACATCCTATTTAGCTTGTGGTTCATTACATTTGAAAGTTTTAAAAGTGAGACTGTTTTAATATGTTGTTAAACCCCAGCACGTTTTATTATTTTTCTCATTCTCAAAAAATAGTGGTTTGTTTTAATTTATGATTGTCTGCAGTAGTGAAACATTCAAAACTCCAGGCCTATGCATAGATGGATTGTAGTAAATATAGGCATCAAGATTCATTTACATGTAAAGGAGAGACTGCTGCCACCTGTTTCACAGAGATAATGTGTGTTTGCGAAAGGGAAGGGGTGTAAACTTGCCAACTCTATTCTATTTAAAAAAAAAAAAAGCAGATGGGAAGACTTGGAAAGAAACAAATGGAGCTCATGTTCTTTACTTATATCTTAGGGCATAATGGAAATGATGGAATATGGCAGGGATTCATGCTAATGTGAAGCAGCTGGGGTGTTATCAGTTTGTTCAGTAGCCATAACCAGCATTCCTGCTTCTCATTCATCTGGCTAATCACTTGCTGTTCTGCTGGGTGTAAATTTCCTTTCAAATCCTGGCAATACCGATTCTTTTCTTTTGCTTGCTACTTAATTACCTTTTTCTTGAACCTCCTGGTAGAGTTGTGAAGAAAACTTAGGGGTAAAGTTAGGTTCTGTAGGCTCCAGTAAGTGCAAATGTTTGCATTCGTGCGGTTTCGTTTATGTCGGGTCGGTAGGTAGGTGGTAGGTTGGTTCCTATGCTGTGTTGAGTAGCCAGCTGTCCTTACTTCAGGCCAGAGTCATGGGCTAGTTAATGGCTGAACTGTAGTGATAGTTCGAGGAATGTCTGGTTAATATAACTAGTAATGAGCTAGCTAATGACTTTGTAGCTGAAGTGGCTCTTTCCATTATTAATGGCTGTGTTTTCTAATTATTTATAGCTCACGTTGACGCCAGCCCAGCAACAGTTATTGCTACAACAGGCGCAGGCACAGTTGCTGGCGGCTGCAGTGCAGCATTCAGCCAGTCAGCAGCACAGCGCTGCTGGTGCCACCATCTCGGCCTCTGCTGCAACGCCGATGACGCAGATCCCTCTATCTCAGCCAATACAGATTGCACAGGTGAGCCTTGAGGCTTGAGAGGGTGGAAAATAAAGAGGTTTGACTAATTGCATCATTCAAACAATATTTTTATTCCTTATTCAGTGAGTTTCTAGAGTCCTTGAATACTGTCTTTCCTCATGCATCCTTAGCTGATGAGGGTGAAGTTGATAGTTTTAGCAAAGAAAGCGTACCAGCTGCTAATCAGTTCCATTGGGCTTCTGAGTTTGTTCCAGAATTTGACCAGATGCTGTATTTTCTGAATTTTCCTCCTTGTAGTTAGCTTGAGAAAGGAGAAAAAGAGGTATAGAAAGATTCCCATAGAAATGACACTTTGTGAGACTTGTATGGATGGGAAGGGATACTTACATATCACAAAGGATGTTTCTTATATCCAAATAGCAAAATGATAGAGCTGAAGAAAGGCAGTTTGACTTGACACATTTGTGTGCTATTTTGGCTTGGCACTTAATGCTCAGAGTTCAGTGACAAAGAACGGGCAGTCCTGTGTGTCTAGCAAAAAACTTGCCAGAATGAGTCTCGTGTTGGAATCTGTCCGGTTTTATGGTCTGCTGCTAAAGACCTGTTCATTCTTAATTCTGAAGAACTGCTTGCCAAAGAAGTTCTGCTTACTAGGAGCAGTGAAGATCCTCCTGGGTCTTCTAGGACTGGCTTAATCCAGTGTGGAGAATGCAGCGCCACCGACTCTACGCTTAGCATATGTAGTGTGGAAACTCCTTAGACCTCTGAACAAGGGTAACTAAATGTACAGCATAGGCATCATGACTACTACTAGTAGGTGATTGTGTTGCTGACGCTGAGGTTCATCTTTCCATAGATTAAGGTTCTCGGTACGTAATATTTCAGTTTGATTAGTCTAGCTGTGCAAAGTATGTTGGGTATATAATCTCCAAAGTTGTTGCTTCTTACAGTGAGCAGGTTCTTTAAGACTGACACTTTCTATTCAGACTATTTTCACTTACATTCAACTGGGATGAAGTGTCTAAAAAGAGAAGATCAGGGCTGATTAAGTAAAAGAATGGAAATGTTGCAATTATCTGTGGAGTCGATCAATGAAATGTGCTATTCCTTTATCGTGCTCGTCTGCTCCACTAGCTGAATAACAGCTTGATTGTGCTATCAGGTTTTTATTAGCTGAAGTGGCAAACTTCTGTGGCGTTGGTCTAAACATTCTGACCTCTCTGTCTGTCCTTACAGAGGCCAAAGTGATGCCATCGCACATTTAAAAGGCCAGTACTGATGTTGCCCACAGACCCCTCACACTGAGCATCTTGGTGCCCTGTGACGAGTCATGTGACCAGATATTAATACTTCTTTTAGCAAAGTATCCCATTTCACTGTCATGATCTGGAGATGACTCAAGGATCTAGCATTCAAGAAAACTCGTAACTCCCAAGATAAGATCTTAATTTTCTTAAGCCTTTTTCTGTACCCAATAATACAGGCAGATTTCAAGAAAAGAATGGGAAACGTCCTTGTCAAGGGAGTTGATGGTTAGCTTCTAACATCTCTCCTTGCATGTGTCAGAGAGTTGCCATTTGATGTTATGTGCATCTTTTAACCTGAATGTAAGTGATTCACAGGTGTGTGCTTCTTGTCTTCCAGGTGTGCAGCTTAAGATAGTGAGGTCTGGTGTGGAGCATTAAAATTTTATATTAATAAAATCTGTACCTTGAACTTCTTGGTTTTTCATTTGTCAAATATGCCACCAAATTGGTGGATACTTTTGAAGGCATTGTTGTGCATTTCTGAGATGCTGCTAATCCTGCTCTTCCACCTCAGTAGGAAGCTATGAAAGTCTGTGCAGCATTTACAATTATTAATTTAGTACGGGGGTTTTCTCCAGAGTTTATTAAAGCTTCGGAGAAGTGTTTGAGAAGAGTTGAAAAGATCAGGCACATGCCAACAAATAGGAGCTTCTCAAGGGATTATTGTCTGGTTTGTGCATGTGAACAATCTAAAGGGTCTATGAAAAATAGCATGTGATCCAGTAGTTGCCACAATATAATGTGTATTTGTAGCACAAGGGGAACAAATTAAAGTTTCACTTGTTTTCTGGCATTCCTAATTGATTAAATGTTTCACATTATAATTAATTTCTTTTAGGATAGGTTATTTTGATATATAAATGTAGCTTGGTTGAATCATGCTAGCATTTTCTTATGATGAAAGTGGAGGGCATAATTTGTGCAGGTGTTGGATAGAATTTCAGATACTTTATGGAAAATTTCTACCATCTAGGTTTGTAGGTGGATAACACTATGCTTTTTGATCCATCTTGACAACGATGTATAAACAGTCCTCAGCTATGTTTGTGTTGCTATTGTAAACATATAGCTGATTACACAAATAGCTGAATGTTTGTTTTAATTGATGATTTTTGAATAATTGATTAACTGGCAGGTCTCTGCAGCAACGGGATTACCATATTTGTTTTAATTAACTAATTGCACAAGCATGACTTCTTTAATGTGCACTGCAGTTAATGTAAGATATCTGCTGCAGGAGTCTGGTAGGATATTAGGGCTGCTGCTGGGCTGATGCTAAATTGTCACTAAACAGTTGTACCAAGTTTTGGAGTTCTTCGTAAACTTTACTTGTTTTCAGGATCCATGATCAGTGTTTGTGATGTAAACCTCAAAATGACAGAGATACCGAAGTTGGTACTGAAGTTGTAACTAGAGATAATGGCATTGAATTTAGAACTTTAGATGCCTTTTTAAAAAAAAAAAACACAATACACTTCCTCATGTCAAGACGTAGCACTTGGCAGATTATTCTGCTGAGATAGGAGTTCGATTGTTTTGATCTTTCTAAATTCTTAGGCAGCACCAGAAGACAGGCATGTTTCCCCAAAAGTCTTTCCGTCTCTTTTTATGTGCTTGTGCTAGTATACAGATTTTACCATTGAGGAAAAAAAAAAATCGGTATGGGAAAACAGTGTCAGTGTTGTTTGCGTGGTTGCTATTGGGAGATTTATTGTAATGCTACAATTAACTAAGTAATGAAACTTTCCCAAGGTAGAAATAAAGTTGGATTTCAAATGAATTTGAGGGGCTGGCAGGGCTATTTAAGAGTGATTAGCCTTGGAGGGATCGTTTCCATTCTGCATTACGGAATTATATTTCTGTATTTAAAGAAGACTCAGCCAAGACACTGTTTACCAAGGCAGATGCACAGAATAAGATTGCTTATACCAGTTATCCCTGAGGCCTCAATTTAAAAACGGTTTTCTCATATTAAAGTGTAAGAGCCTGATGATAAGAGCTGTCATGTCTTAGCTGGGTACCTGTGTTATGAAGACTATAGTCTTAAACAAAAAACTCTCCTCCTTTGATCTTACAAGTACAGTGCCACTGTTTCTTTGTACTCTTTCTTGTATGTAACTCCATCTCTTGTGGTGCTTCTTCAAATCATCGGAGATCTACTTGGTTGTCTGGGGGGGTTTCATTCATTTGCTTTTGGTGGGGGAGGTCCTCAACCTATCTGTTTTTCTATCCATACTTTTTCCTTCAAAATTTTCTTCCCGACTTCTCCTTTTGTGTTTCTGCTTTTTCTCGTATCCACCTCTATCTTCATCCTTTTAGCCTCTCTTAATTTCTTTTTCTTCTATCCAGCATTCACAGCCTTAGTCAGCTTGCCCTACTGTTTCTATTTCTGTTTGTTCCTCTGTACCTAGTCCTCAGATCCAATTCAGTATGAGCCCCTTTGTGCTGGAGGGTCTGCTCAATCTGCAAAGGTAACCAGTAGAGCATTGAAAATCAATGAATAAATGAGTGGAGGTCCATGGGCTCAAGAAGTAAGAGGTTTTAGTAGCAGTTCTGACCAATGAAGTCAGAAGAAACATGGGGTTCCTGGGAAAAACTGGAGCAGTTATATCTCTTTTTTAGGAAGGAAATTGGCCTCAATTTCATAGGAATGGTTGCAGTACTTCTCAAATTTTCTGAAAGCAAACGATGCTATCAACTTCTAAAAAGTGCTCCCCAGCCAACAGTGTGTTTAAATTTTTCCATTCTCTTATAAAATTGAATGTCCTGTTTCTTAAAGAGCATTGCTTGGTTAATCCATCTGTCTGTTTACCATGTTATTACACTGCATGCTTTTGACTTAACATGACCAAGTTGCCTAAGTGATTGATGGCTGGTGTCATTGTAATGCAGGTTAAGCAGTCATTTTCTTATAATGCACGTCTGTGGTCTCATAAATCAATGGAGACTCTTATTTTTTTTTTTTTCCTCCCTAGTCTTCCTTTCTACCCGCTGACACTCCCCACCCCACTTCCCCAGAAGCAGATTGTTGCAACTTTTAAGACTTAGTTTAACAGTTTTAACATAATGTAAGGTCATAGATAACCATTTGCAGAATACAGTTGTATTGTGTAAACAAAAAGTTGTTCTTGTCACTCTGTCTTGACTTTCCATCACCATCTCCACTGCTGGCAGTTAATGGCCTTTCATATCTGCTGCTGAGCAGCTGGTGTGAGTGTTCGGTAACCTGCATCAGTCAAAATGCGTGGGGGCTACTTTACTCTCCTTAAGAAGCAGGTCTTTGATAGTCTGGCTCACCTTAACTCAGCTATGTTAGGAAGTATGTTAAAATGAGCAGCTCCATTCAAGCAGCCAGATTGGGCACTGTTTAGGAGCGAACTGGCATTGTTTTCATCCTCTGAGACATTTGGACCCAAAAGAGTCCGAGTAACTGAGTATCTCAGTAACGTATCTGAAGTAGAGTTTTGGGAGGTTTTTTGTTTCGTTCGTTTGGTTTGTTTAAGGGGAGGTTGTAAGTATGGGAAATATTTCAGGCTTTTGTCCATCTGCTTGGCGGGTATTTTGAAACAGCTTCTTCTCAGAAAGACTGAAAGTTTATACATGTGTATAGATAGTTATAGGGAATATTTTTAAGCAGTTCTCTATGTTTTCATCCTCTAGCTAAACAGCAAGTTGAAGCATTTTTCTTGATGATTCAGTTTCTCAGAGATTAGTATTTATGTCAAGATCAGTCATTTAATTATAGAAAATTAATAGTTCTGAATGATTTAAATACATAAAAAGGGGTTCTACAGTAGTGCAGTGTTTTGGGTTATTCCTTTTAACCTTAGTTATAGCCATGTTTATTAAGCTTATTGTGATTTGTTTCAGAACTAATCAAATATATTTATTTACTATTTGAGTTAGCTACTTCCTGAAATTTGACCTGAACAACCAGAATGCAAACTAAGAATCTGTAAATTTTTGCTTTCTTATTGCTGATTAGAATGGTAATTGCAGGTTGCTGTTATTATAAACAAAAATAGCTCCCAGCTAATATGCTTGATTTGTCAACAATAAATTTTGTAACAGAGTTGCATCCTCAAAATGTAAGTCTGACAAATCCACATGCTGATAAGTCTAAAGAATTTGAAAACTTCTGAATTTGGGGGGAGGGAGATTGATTTTTATTTTTTTTAAAAGCAGAACCATGCTGGAAATATTTTCTGGGTTATTTGGTAAACAATTTTTCTGTTGTTCTATGAAGGACAATGGAATTAAAAATCACAGCCTAAAGGATATTCAGTAGCAGGACTCCTATTGTTTGACATCCACTTTTATATCTAAATATTAGAATGTAACTGGTTGATAGGAAATCTAGTGACATTGGGAGTCATGGCTGACTTAAATGTCTAACACAGCTCTTTCTTTTCCTTTGTCTTTTTTTTTTTTCTTTTTTCCCCTTTTTCTTTTTTTCCTTTTTTTCTCTTTCTCTTTTTCTTCTTCTTTTTTTTTTTTCCCCCCTTCCCCTGTTTCCTTAAGGATTTGCAGCACTTGCAGCAGCTTCAGCAGCAGAATCTCAACCTGCAACAGTTTGTGTTGGTGCATCCAACAACCAACTTGCAGCCAGCACAGTTCATCATCTCACAAACACCGCAGGGGCAGCAGGGTAAGTGCTCCTTGCCAGAAAAGAAATTAATACATAACTTTTTAGAGGAGAAGGTGAAATGGAGGTGGTTCATGCACCTTCACTAACTGTTGATATTCCCTAGGAGAAATAACAGTATTGCAAGTAGGAGTCTCTAACAGGTTGTCTCTTTCTGGTTTTTAGACCTCAGCCTTGTCTCAGTGTGTGTAGCTCACTTTTCAAGGAGAAATAATCCAGAGATCATGTCATGGGAACATATGTTAATATCAAGGCCTCTTGGGAAATACCGCAGCATCTGAATTTCTGGGTCAGGCTCTCAGGAAGGAAGTCTACTGGGAGGAGAATTGGGAGAAAACAACTCTCCAGAAGTCAAAGGCAGAATCCTAGGAGGAGGCCTGGAGGGTGTGTGGGCTGTCCAGGCTAATCCAGGTCAATGCTAAAAGGGCTACAAAATTCTAAGACTGGAAAGAGATTACAAAATCAAGAGTCCTTGTGGGAGACTAGAAAAGTCCTTAAGCCTAAAGAGGGTACAGTGAATTTTGTCATAAACTGAAATAATAATTACACCTTGGGAAAAGAGCTAGAATGCTTGATTTTGTATAACAACTCTTGGAAATAATATTATGGTGATACACTGGGTATGGCTTACATGCTAAAGGCAAACCAAGTGGTAGGTGGTAGTGTGCCAGACCAGTGAAGACATCGTACAGGATCTTTGCTCTAAGAACTGATGTGTTCAAGTTGAAATACATCACAGTACTGATTGCAGCCCATTTGTTGATGCCCACAGAGAACTGCATTTAGCCATGGCCTTTTAGGCTGATATACTCCAGTGGTCTGTTTCCCTCTTTCTCTTCTACATGAACTCTACTCGGTTGTTCAGGTCTGGTAATCCAAAGATTCTTGCTCAGAAGGCAAATCCTGTTATGCTTGAAGAGGCCTCCAGAGCCTGGCTGTCCTATAAAGCAGTTCTTTGCACCTTATTTTCCTGTTTTCCTTTCAATTTTTTCATGCATTATTCCTTATATACTGTGGCTTGGATAGAACTGGCTTTCCATTATGCTGAAGCTCTCTCACTGTCTGAATGCTCTCACATTTGAAGAAAGGGTTATTCAAAATTAACTTTCTTTTAATAGGACTTCATTTAGGAGAGCTTTTATACAAGCACTGATAGAAAATGGCTAAAAAACTATTCATGGAGGCATTTCGTGATGTACTAGTTTCTTAAAATGAAGCAGAACTTGTAAGCTTAACATATTCTTCTAGAAGAAATCAAACGTCACCAAAATTAAGTTCAAGGATTCTTTAAAATAGGCTTTTTTTTTTTTTTTTTTTAATAAATTCTTTTAAGGAAACAGCAAGCACAAAAGCATTGTTTTGAAAAGCTCCCAAGCGTTAATGTCTGCCTGTGTTTTTCAGCTAACTTTTGCTGGTTTTCTAAAATATCTCTGAAGATGCTTCACCAAAAAAAAAGAAACTAACAGAAGCAAATCATATTAATCTCTCAAAATGAATTGTTTGCATTATAGAAAGGAAGGAAGGCAGGCTTTATGTTTGTTTAAAATCTTCTGAAGTAGAAAACTACCAGAAGAGGTTTTCATGGTACCTTTTCCAGGGACCATGTCTGAAAATGATTTCTTCACTGCAGTTTTAAGACCTGTATATTGCTGTCATCAGTGACGCAGTATGTGTAGAAACACCGTGTTTTACTGGTAATGTACAACCTGAACAACCAAATAGCTCAAAAATGTAGGAAGATTTATGTTCTGTGTTCTGACCATAGGCCATTAGTGTGTGACAACCTTCCAGCTGAAATGCTTGAATAGATCTAGTTTTCTTCATGAGCACTCAATGATAAAGCAACATGTATGTCATAATACCCCTTATCTCACTTTTTGGTATGGCTTTTTGCAGTATTTCATGGTTATTATTAGAAGATCTCAAATAGTATGTTATTATTTATGAGAAAGACTGAGAAACTGTGTATTTTTATTTTGTTATTTGCTGTTACGGCTGACTTTTCCATGTTGTTCTTGTCCTATTGCTCCATTAGTCAACTTCATAAAATAATAAATATTCTGGAGAAACAAGCATAGAGCTTTCTTTAAAACCAAAGGCATTCAGATTTTTTTGTAGGCTTCATTGGTACTGCATGCAGCTTTATTTATCTATATATATGTACACATTTAATAACTAAAATGAAAATTCAGATTTATTTATAGATTATCTAGTCTGAAATAAATCTATTGCTTTACAGACTACACCATATACTTTGTACATGCCATGTAGTCATGTAAATGAGAAACATTGTTTTTAATACAAGAGAATAGTTTTGAGGAAAATAACTGAAGAACAGTATCTCTAAGCAAGATTGTAGAAGACGTAAACATTTGGTAGAGAAAAGCTTCTTACTTGAAGAGGTGATGGGATGCAGAGTAATGCAATCATCACCAATTATATTTAGATTCTTGGAAGGGGTTGAAAGTCATGGCTTAGATCCAACTTCTAAAAAATTTTAGAAAATTCGATACCTAAAATATTAATCATCAATCACGATGTTATTCTGCGATCTTTCTTCAACACACACTATAGATCACAGCAGCAGATGTGAAATTCTCCCTATAAATCCACTGCCATATGTCTACTGTAGTCATCTTCCTTTTCCACAAGATTTCTGGTTATTCAGTGGCTTGCGTGAAATAAATTGTAAAGTTCCTGTTTTTTCATGGCTTGTAATAGGTAACATCGGAACTTAAGGACTTGTTTCAAGCCTCAGCAGATATGCAGAAGATTGAATGGAAATAGAAATTTGGAATGATTTCTTATTCAGAGCAATTCTTGTCCCCATATTATTGTTAAAGTCACAGGCAGGAATGTAGCACCCTGTACAGTCTTTATACCTCTTGTATCTGTTCTTGTATCTAATAGATCTGTCTCTAGAATAATCAATTCAACGTCCTTTACTGCAATTATAGCCGCTTCTTAAAAATATTACCCTCATCAGATGACCATTTGCCTTTCTACTTGGAAGATATTGCCAATAAAAATCGTATCAGTAAAAATCTGAATGGAGAGGGGAAACGGTACTGCATTTCATTTAAATTACTCTTCCAAACAGAGGTTGTTAAGATCTGAGAAAAAAATGCATCAGTGTCAAGGAGGTGTAGAAACAGTACTTATAAAGAAAGCATCCAGAAAGGCAAATGTGGAAGACAAGCTACTAATTAGCTTTAAACATTGAAGCTGGGCCTACCTATTCTCAAGTTATTGCTGTTTATTATTAAAGACCTTGTCTATGATTTTATTTTTTTAATTGTAAAAACAGCTGGGATAATGATAGCAGGCCAAAACCAAGTCTTGTTCTCTTCTTGCGCGCTCGTCCTACAGACTTTGAATCTTCACTTGTACCATTAAAAAAAAAAAAAAAAAAAAAACACAACAAAACACCACGCATTTTAAAAATGGGATAATGAATGTTAAACATCGGTACCTACCCTGCTGGCCTCTGGTACCAGAAATCAGAGTGCATCTCCCTCAGCCAGTGTGAGGTTGGGAGAAGATGCCTGAAGTTGCCTGTGTTTCTTCTCAGATGTATCAAATTTGTAATGGACAGGTGTTTATCTCATTTGAGATTGTGCACCTTCACTGCCCTTACAAGACTCCTCCTCATTTTGTTAGTAATACACTATGTGAACTAGGTGAAAATGCTTTAGTGGCCATAATATGCAGATGAGGAGACCCAGCTCTTCATTGTCAAGAGACTCTTAATGACAGCATATTTGCTGACATAGCAGTTGAATAAAATGCAGCTGACTCAAACTCATTCCCCAAATAAGGGGGGAAAGCTTGAAGAGGAATTAGGAAGAACCTGGAAGAAGTGATTTAAATGGTGACTTTTTCCCCTGTGCTGGAAATACCTGTTACCAAGATATGAATTAAATGCTTAATATTTACTGTCCCCTTTGAAATCCAGTCTTTGCTTCTAACCATCCAAACAGCATCAATGGGTAAGAATGTTGACTTTCATCGAAGTAGTGTGGCAGCACCTTTGCGTGGATCACTGAACTGGTACTCTTCAGAACCACAGTTCACCAACTTCAGCACATGTGCGTCATGTTCTTGAACTGATCTTGAAGGGTACCTGGATACTGCAAAAGGTGTGGCAGCATGCAGCAGCTTAACATCTCAGTGGAACAGATTTGTAGGAATGTATAGCTTAGTACTTTCTCTCCTGTGTTGGATCCCAATATAATTCCAACTATGAGTCCCCATTTTGGAAGATCTGGATTTGATAAAGTGAGATACACCAAAGTGCCCAGAAGTTCTTTGCATCAACAGTAATCAACAAAGGTGATCAAATTGCACTGTATTTAATACGTGGTATGACACCCTTCATTCTTCCCTTTCAGTTTTTTCCAGTTAATCAAATTATGACATTGTAATGGCTTTGTGTTGCAAACTAATTTCCAGGATATGTCTGTGAGAAGATGAACGGCTTTGGCAGAGAGAAAGCAGTCAAGTTCTTTTTAGATGAAAAAAAATCACTCTTTTGGGAGATCAGTTAGTGTTGAATTATGTATTATGCTTCTGAGCCAACTTTTTAAAAATTATGTTGAAAAAATCTGCACTTGAATGTTTGTTTTATCTTTTTTGTTTAATTTTAGACAGTGAGAACTGATCCACAGATCAGTCCTTGGTGACTGTTGGCTGGCAGGAAGAGTATTTTGGCTTGGGCCATTATTCGTGCTACTTGTAGACATTACAGGAAAAGTCCTGGATGATGGTAGATGCATTTACTTTAACTATCAAAAAAAAAATACCTCAAAAGCATCATACTTTTGCATAAATCCTTACCTACTTCCATGCAGTCATTCTTTTTGAGTGTCATGTAGGTGATTTGTATGCCGTAGTTAGTGCAATAATACCACTGGGCTCATAGAACCCAAAGCAGAGGGTTAGAAATACTACCTCTGTAAAGGTAAATATACAAGTACAACGTTAGTTTTTATAGATTCAAAAAATCATGTAGGTTAGAAGGGACCTCTAGAGGCCATGTGGTATTGCTCAAAGCAGGTCCAATTACAGCAGAGTGCTCAGTGCCTCCCCTAGTTGAGTTTGAACATCTCCAAGGGTGGAGATTCTGCAACCTCTTCAAGTACCTGCCCCAATAGTTGCCTACTCTCATGGTAAAAAATTAAAAAAATAAAATTGTTTCCTTATATCCAGTTGGAGTTTTCCATGTTCCAACTTATGCCTGTTGTGTCTCATTACTGTGCACCCTCAAGAAGACACCATTTCTGTCTTTGAAGACAGCAATAGTGTCTCACCTTGGTCTTCTCATAAGGCTGAACAAACCAGCTCACTTACCCGTTCGTTGTATGGGTGTTCCAGCCTGTTAGCCACCCCAGTGTCCCTTAAATCTACAAAATCCAGGATGTCATTGTGTCTTGTACTGGGTAACCCAAGGCTGAACACAGTACTCCAGATGTGATCTCACAAGTGCCAAATGCGGGGGAAGAATCACAGCCCTTGACCTGCTGGCAGTACTCTTGTGAATACAGCCCAGGATGTGGTTGCCTGTCTTTATTGTAAGGGCACACTGCTGGCTCATGTTCATCTTATTGTGCTCCAGGACCCCCATGCCTTTTTTTCTGCGAAACTGCTTTCTAGCCAGCCAGTGCGCATGTTGTATTGCTGCACAGGGTTATTCCAGCCCCCATGCAGGATGTTGCATTTTCCTGCGTTGATCTTCATGGGGTTCCATTTGTCCAGCCTGTCTAGGTCCTGACTTCTGGCCTATTGACCGCTCTCCCTGTGTTTGGTATTGTCCACAAACTTGCTGAGAATATGTTTTGTCCCATCAGCCTTATTGATAATAAAGATGTTAAGCAGTATTGATGCCAGTATTAGTCCCTAAGGAAACATCAGGGTTCGAAACACCAATATCTCAGCAGTTGCCTGACAGGTGCAGTTTTGCACTTAGACTGTATTAAACAGGCTGTGCTATGTGCCCTATAAGTTAAGTCACTGCAGTTGTCTTGGACCAAAGTGGGGACTAATAGTTTCTTCTCAGAAAAAAAGCAGAGGTGAAGCTTAGACTAGTACAAGCCATGTCTGAAAAGAGCAAAACTGCAGCTGCCAACCCATGGAAGCCAATAAGAGTCCAAAGAGTGTGCACAGCAACTGTCTGAAAAGACTTTGTCAGTGGAAGAGATGCATACTTTGCCAAAACAGTTCAGCTGCTTTCTCCATCCCCTGATCATTACTTCAGTCAGCTGCAGGTTAAACTAACTTGTTCTTTCTCTAGTTTCTGCCTGAGATGCTTGTATCAGTATTTCTTAAATAGGATAAAATGATGTAAAAAGTTACTAGATTAAAAATGTTCAGAGTGTTTTACCCTGTCCTTCAGTGATGATTACTTCAGAACATACGAGTGAGAATAAAATGAGGAAGAGTGTAGTCATCCTGTTGTGAGAAACGCGCTCACTGTATTGAAATTTAGTCCGGGGCAAATTCGATGGAGCAAAGACTATTTATTACAGCGCTGGGAGTTACACGGGGGATTTCTCCTCCTGTGGCTCATTTTTTCCTTCACAAACACTTGTTTTTATTTTGTATTCCTTATACTTATTCATGTTTCTTCTTGAAACATAATTTGCATAATCAATGAGTTTTCAGAACACAACCCACCCTCAATTACATAATCAATGAGTTCTTGGAATGCAACCCAACCTCCAATTTACATAATCAATAAGTTCTTGGAATGCAACCTACCCCCAAGTATGCCCCCTCCCTTCTAGTGGCGCAGGCGCTATGCTTCCTCAGGGGTCTTCCTGGTAGTTGTTGGAGGGAGGCTCGAAGTCTTTCTCACCGTGTCCTTCTTGTGGCTTCTTCATTCTTCACACTCCTGTGGTTATCTTAGCTAACTACACCGCCCTTTGTTCTGCAAGTTTCGGTACTTCTGTTGCTTTCGTCTGATATCTTATTTAACACTGTCCCTCTTCCAAACGCATAGCAAGCACACATTCATTTTAGCTGAAGCAAAATTTTTGCCAAATTACTTACTACACTGTGCTCTTCGGCAAAAGTGTTATTGCCAGAAAAACATCCTCTGGGATCTCTTTGAGGACAAAAAAATCACAAAAGGACAGTCCTAATTACTTTGATTACAGTCATAAGATGAGTCAGTAACTTGTGATTGATGATGTTACCAGTGGATTAGAGGTCAAATGTGGTCACTGTCAGCTGCCTATTTTTTGTTTCATTGTTAGTCAGTCACTCTATAGTGTCAGTGTGATGTCTCGCCCCTTTCTATTTCAAGTTGTCAATTAAAATTCACTGTCTCTAAATGAAGGTCAGAACCTCTTCACTTAGAGGTGATTGTTCACCAGTTAATATTTAGATTTGGGCAGCTGAAATCATCTTTCAAGTGAACAAATATTTGCATTGTAAAATGCACTGTGTAACTGTAGTAGGTAGCTGTCTTGGAAGTTCCTTAAGCTGATCTGTTCCCTCACTGTGGCTTTTCAAAAACACAGCTGGAACATGTCAATTATGTGGTGCAAAGCAAACATACATAGTTGTCTATGCTGTGCTATTATGTTGTGTAAATAGCTGGCTTTTTTCTGTAGGTCTTGAGCATTTTCATAGCGACACTTTCTATTTAAAATACCTATTCAACACTTAAAAAGTAACAGTAATATCACTGTCAGAAGACAAATTCTTCTGTAGTTGGTATCCCTCATTGAGGATTCATTTTCTCCTTCCTACCTGTGGTAGTCCCTCTTTTCATGTCTCCTATGGCCTTAACTTTGCATAAAACATTCGGTCTCTCATTCATTATTTATCAAGTCCTAAATTCCTGTGTCCTGTACCTGTATTCTGCTAAGAGGTAGCTGGTCGAGAGTGGTGTGCTGTGATTGATCAGCCAGCTGATGAACCAGAACAGACCATGTCAAACTCAAATTACAGAATTTAAGTGGTACTTACTTGGTGTTCTGTCCTCTGAGTGGCCATAGAGTCCATCTGTTGTTGTTGTGCCATCATCCCCCCTGGTTCTAGGACCTTGGTATATTGCAGATGCCTATTAAGTGTAGGTTTAAGTAGTCAGATTCTTAAATTATCGTAGGTGAAATTGATAGTTGTAGCCAGGAGTTACCTAAAGAATAGCAGCAATATTTTTCACAATAAAATTGAGGGACTTGACTAACTAAGTATGTTTTTTTAAGATTCTTACCCCTTAAAAATATATAAATTTTAGTATTAGAAGTGAAAAAAAAAATATCATAGCTTCTAGTTAAAATACATAGGTGCAAGCATATATCTCAATTTCCTGAGAGATAAAATAAATGATACAAATCACGACTGTAAGAGAATTTATTTTTAGAATGACAGTGTACTGTTTATATTGGTTGCATCAGTCCAAACTGTTCTTTAATGTTGTCACTTTTTCATAACGGCAGGGGTTTTCATATATACAGAGGTTTTCATATATACATATATATACACATAAATAGTTTATTCTATTTGTGCAATTTAAACAGTGTTCAGTATCTTGCCTAAGATTTAAGTTCTGATTACTTTTCCAAAAGATTCCTTCTTTATTTCAGCCAGGAAGAAGTTATCTGAGCTTGTTTTGTCTTCTGGTGTGGTCTGCTTAAGTTTGCCTGAGAAAGTTACCTTCTCGTTAGGCAGCTGATATGGGGTGATACAGAAAGGAAGAAGGGTGATCAAGGAGCCAAATTTGTGGTTTTGATTAGTATTCAGTTGTTGGATTTGATCTGATTAGTGTTCAGTTGTTTATTTTTAGATGGGTCCCTAATTCTTGGTCAGCTGTTGGTTACAGGAAGAGGTTTACCCCAAATCTGCAAGCTGGAAGGGGCAATAAATGATTCTTGCACACAGAACTGGGATAAGTAGATCATTACAAACTCTTTCTGCAGAGGAGACTAATACAGACTTCTGTCTTTTACCCTTCTGTCACCATGTATATTTCAGGAAAATGCAAGGGGATTTTGGACTGAAAAGTCTGAAGTCTAAAGATGCCTATGAAGGCTTACATTTCAAATTTTTTGTAACTTTCATTATTTGTCAAGAGCCTTGTTTCACCTTTCACCAAAGTTTTAGTCTTTTTAAATGACAAACCAAACCCACCCTTTTCTCTCTCCAGGTCTCCTGCAAGCGCAGAATCTCTTAACGCAACTACCTCAGCAAAGCCAAGCCAACCTCCTGCAGTCTCAGCCAAGCATCACCCTTGCCTCGCAGGTCAGGTTTATTTCTACAGTTCATGAGTTGTTTTGAGGGGACTTAAACTATTGCAAGTGAATGGACCCTCTGTATTAGTTACCAGAGTAGATATTGTAGCTATATAAGACTGAGTTTGTCTTCCTAGATAGATTCAGTGTAGAGCTGAAGTATCAGTAACTTCACTTTTGTAGTTTCCACCCTAATGTGCCTCTTTTCCTGCATTTAACATTCTAAATTTTTATTTTTAGCTGAAAATTCTCATGATTGGTATCTTGAATTAATGGCACTAGAGCGTCATTTGATTTCTTGCAAGGCTTTCTTGGACAGTCTCCAAATTTGTGAAATTCAGAGGAGCAAGGTGTGAGCTACCTAAAAAGCTCAAAAAGAGGATTACTGACAAGTATCTTTTTTTTCTAAAGATTGCAGCGGTAATCTATCTTTATTGTAGACTAGTTGTTTTGCTATTATTGCTAAGTCATTGCCAGTCTTATTAGTTACCTTCTGTGAAAGTGAATAGATTGTTAGAAATGCGTTAAAATACTCTGTTAGATATATGTTAAAATATTAAAGCTCTATGATTAAGCTTTCAGACTGTATGAAAAGCAATTTTAAGGTTGCACGTGCTTGCAAATTTAATTCTGCTTCACTCTGGGTTTTACTGTGCAGTTTAGTTACATGACTGCATGCTGTTTCTCAAATACCATGTAATATACAGTATCTTCCTGCCAAGCTGGTACATACAAGAATTTTTTAGTCTGTAATAAGATGCCTGAGTCTATCAGAGTCTTAGAAAACGACATTTTCTATTATATCACTGATAGTATTTTTCATGCATCATGTGGAAAATGGAATTTGTCTCTCCTCTGTAGTTCATACCTCAGTTAGCAGCATGACTCCCTGCTTAAGATTACACTTGGATTAAAAAAAGCATCAAAACTGCAAAGAGGAGATAAATTATATGAAGGGGGTGAAGTCAGTAAAGACATACTGCAGTAATTACCCACTATGTTTAATGTAAATTAAAAAATATTAAAAACCTTTATAGTGGGACACACACATCCTAGAAAGATCATATATGATCACATTATTTCTCAAGTAATGGAATTATAGATCCTGACCTCCCTCTACCATCTGCTGTGCACTGCAAAATACTGCACTAACCCAGGAGGAAAACAACATAAGGAGCTACATAAAGACTCAGCTATATGTAGGCTGTTTCTTTTAGAACTGCTGTTTCTGGACCTTTGCGCAGATTTGCATAGTACTGCAGTGTTGCATAGACTTAGAGCTGTTCTTATTTGCCCTGAAGGAGTCTGTAGTTTCAAAACTGGGCATAGGACACAAAAGCATGAAATCATCTTTACTTAACAGCCTCAGCTGAACTGAGTAGAATTTAACTAGAGTAAATGATTTGTCTCTGCATCTCAGTTCATCTATGGCATGTAAGAAGGTAGAGTTATGCACTCAAAACATGTTCTCGATGTTCCAGTTGAACTGTGCAATACCAGAACTTAATATATTTTGTTCACCCGTGAATACTTTCCATGATGCTCAGGTTTTTTTCAGACTCTTATTATTGCTGCATAGCAAAATGTTCTAGTATGCCAATGTTCAGGAATAATGAACCTCCTGTGGACTTCCTGGAAAATTAAACTTTCATATAGAAGAAAAATGTGACCTAAAAGGAATTTTCTGCAGGTTGCCTTTGCTTAATTTCTTGTATCACCAGTACATTAATTCTTACTGTTGCAAGTATCAACAGAAGGGTTACAGGTAGATCTCGTTTTTTCTTACTGGAAGAGTTGAGTCAGTCGCAAGAGATAGCATTAGAGGAAACATGCCATGTTTGCTGCGCTTGTACGTGCTCTGTTCCAAGATTAAATAGGATACTTGAATCTTTCAGGCTGATGACAGTCTGCCACCTCACACAAGCAGTAAATTCAATTTTTAAATGATTAAAAGGGGATGAATGCCAAGCTGTCTGTAAATGATAGAACTATATCAAGTAAGAGCGTTCAGCCTTTCTTTGAGCAGCTTCTGTAGCAAGTGAAAGTTGTTGGTTATCTGCTGCATTGAACATCTCTTACTTTTCTTTAATTGGTTCTGGCAGAGCCTTTAAAAGGCTGTCATACTAATGCAGTTTTCTGGATTGTGATTGCTCATTCTTGAGAGGAATGTAAATAAAGTGGAGGAACTTTCAGGTTGCTGGAAATGTCAAATTCATCGCTCTTTCTCACAGAAACCTCACATACCGGTTTTGCATTTAATTTTTGCTGATTATTCCCTTAAGTCTGATTTAAATCTTTTCCTTGCTATCTTAATAGCCAGCAACCCCAACACGCACAATAGCAGCGACCCCCATTCAGCCACTTCCACAGAGCCAGTCAACACCAAAGCGAATCGACACTCCCAGCTTGGAGGAGCCCAGTGACCTTGAGGAGCTTGAGCAGTTTGCCAAGACTTTCAAACAAAGACGGATCAAACTTGGATTCACTCAGGTGAGACTGCATACCTTAGTGCCTGCCAGTGTGGAATCTGAGGTCTCATCTTTCAAGTCTGGAGGGAGACTACAATTCCACCTTTTCCTAGGAGAACCTTCTTAAATAGGGTTATGCTCTGGCCTTTATGTAGGGGATTTCTAAGAAGTAACAGAAAAAGCCATACGTCCATCTTACTTCCCTGATGGTTTTAAAGCATAGCCATTTTCCCAGCAGGTACGTGCATTTACGAGCTCCAGATGTCATTGCATGTGCACTATTCATTCTATAGGATGTCAAATGAATGGGACAAAGCACTTTAAAGCTTCCTTCAGAAGTACGAAGTTCCAAAAATCATACAGCACAATTAACTGCTCTGTGTGTTTAAAAAGTATATTACAACTGTGGAGTTGCTTTGGATGTCAAAGGGTTTTTCTCTCTCAAGTGTATTTTCCTATTAAACATCAATGATTGCTGTATTTAATGCTTTTGCTAAGGTTCCTCAACAAAACCTGAAAGGACTGTCACCTTTGATGTTCTCTCCTTACAGAGGTGAACTGGAGTTGTAGTTTGTTTTGGTTTGCTTAAAAGCTCAGACGTACCCATAGAGCAAAAGAAAAGTAATCTTGAACATAGTGAAAATGGTTGAATGAGTAGTACAATTAAAAGTACAAAGTACATTTATATGTTCCATTATTCTGTTGAAGGGAAATGCTGCTTGGATGCAAGAGTTCTTATTAATATCAAAATGAATTTTTTTTCCCTGCAAAATTGAAACATCTGTCCAGCCAAACAATTAATTTTGTCAGGAGTCTGTGGTAAACGTGGGCATGTTTTTGCTAGAAGAAATAGCATGCAGAAAAAAAAGTAGGTATTTAAAAGTCTGAGTTCAGAGCAGTGAATCCAACATATGTGATTTGGTGTGTGTCCCCCCATCCCCCCCTCCCCCGAATAAGTAAATCTATCTAGCTGAAAGTATGTGCTGAAGTCAGATTTATATTTCTGGCAAAGGCCTAAATGTTTGAAAAATCAGGGTTCATAATGGAAATTCCTGGCAGCATCTTAATTACAACTCAAGAACAGAATGTTCTTAGTAAAATGAGGTGTGCTTTGCTGGCATGTGTACCGCCTTCCCTCCCTTCTTTCCACTAGAGGGAGGCACAGAAATACAAGCGGTGGACACACACAAAAGCTAGAATAGAGCAGAACAGAACAGAATAAAATACAATAGCTTCCCTATAGCCTGACTGAGGAGGTTCATGTAGATCTTTAGTTATTATGTTTAATCTGCCCTGCTGTGAGATGATTATAAAGACCCAACTAGACTTTTTAAGTTAGGGGTTAAGCCTTCTTTATTGACCCTGTTGTGAATTTTCATGATGAGGAAAAATGAACACAACTGCTCGGGCTTACGTTTCAGTATTTGCTTTTGAGGTTAAAAAAGGGGAATCTTGAGATCAAGTGATAAAATTGCATTTGATCTTTCCTATCCTACTCTGAGTTTGTATGTATGTGTATAATTAGGCAGTTCTAATAACTTCTACCTAATTGCATAAGTGGATGATAATTGGAGACCCCTATTACTTTGGTTTCCTATAGTTGGATAAATAGCTTTTCAGAGGATAAAAGAAATTTATTTCCAATGGTACTGTAAGCTTTTTCAGACTCATACCACCCCTGCTTTTCAAAAATAATTGTAAGATTTAGTTTGCATTGCAAACTAATCACTTACTACATTCTGTCTTGTGAACAATATAACATGTTTTGAATTTCAGCAGTTCTGTCTCTTCTGCCACCCTGAAAAGTGGGTGATGGATTTAAATCCTTTTGTTTAATTGTTTTCCTTAAAAATATCTCTGTTTTTGACATACAGAGATGCAATAAGTATACTGCATCTTAGCATTATTGCAGGTATGTGACTAATTGGTCTGTACAGATTCAAGCTATGCAAGTGAAAATTTTAGACAATGTTATTTTTATTCTATAAAAGGTATTACCTCTGCTAGTCTGTCTGAGCTTCTTAGCAGACCAGTACACACAACAATGATGTGCCTTGTAATCAGTTTCAGTTCAGTACAGTTGCTACAGAGTAGATCAGATGCGTATACGGTGCCTTTATCCTCTGTTCCATCCATCCTTTCAGTGGCCCATTCCAATAAATTTCTCATCCCAATATGTAAATTCCTTTGCCTACAGCTGAAATGCTGCCATCTTTTGGCATTGAAAACTTGACAAAAAATGGTTAACTATTCATTTTAAATCAGATGGCAAATGTTAGTAAGAACAACATAAATACCAGAATTAAATTTAGCTGGGGGACTGGAGCAAATTTCATAACTCTTTCCTGCCAAGACATAAATCAACTTATCTCTAAAATGGTTTACATAGCCAGGTTTTCTTCTTCATAAACCCAGTAGAGCATCCATGTTACTTCTCTTGGAATGATTTATGAGGTTTAAAATGCACAGAATCCTGGCATATGGGTAGAGGTATAAACATGAGTTCCCATGTATTTCCTCTGATTGAAGGGCGTACAAACCAATTGTTCTGGTCCTCTTCTAGGAAGGAAATTGTTTTCTTTACGCAACCCGCACAATTTACTAAGCTTACCAATGTCTTTTTTCTTCCTCGCTTGGATGTGGCCACTCTGCATGCTATTAATATACTTGTATCAAGCTGTGGTTGTGGATCTGACCTAAAAGGAAAGAAAGCAAGCTTTACGCACAATCCAACTAACCCACTTCCAATTAAACTCCACTAACTATGCTGAAGCTTTTCAGTTTCTTCGTCCAGACTTTTTGTGCTTTTTTTTGTGTTAAGAAATGAAAATCTAAATTAAACTACTTTAGACCAAATAACATACTTTAAAAATAGTTTCATTTTTTCAAAGGAGAGGATCTTCCAGCTTTAAAATGAAACAAGAAAACATTATGGTGTTTTTAATGGCCATAATCAAGAGTGGATTGTTTTGTTTCGGTTTTTTTGTTTTTTTTTTTTTTTTTTTTTTTAAGAACAAGACTTTCCCAAGTGTAAACTACATAGATGTATATATATATTAGGATAAGCAGAATGTCTGATAGCTAGCTAAAACTGAGTTTTGAAAGGCAATAACAGATGTAAAGAGATGATCATCTGTCTGTAAATCTCCTGGATAGCTTTTTGGCAGATGGATAATGGTAGTGAAGACTACACTTCACTATTTGAAATGTTTCAACTTCTTATCCGCTTTGAAAAGTGTATCTGTGGGGAGAAGTTTAGTTTGAACCTCAGAAGACACTAAAAGTTCAGATAAGAATATTTTTGCATCTATTTAAATGGGATATATGTTTGCAGACATCTTTTCAAGAGTGTTTTCAATAGAGTTTTTTGAGAGTGTTGAGAACATTAATTCACTGCATTTCTGCTTATTTGAACTTTTCTTCTTCGTTGTGAAATATGCAGATACTTAAATCTGCTCCTTGGCCTTTCTTTATTTTAAAGAACTAAGAGAAAAGTTACAAGTTAATATTCAGTGGAATGTTCTGCTCAGTGATAATGCTAAGACGACAAAGCATCATACATTTCCTGGAAAGAGTTACATGTTTAAACTGACTGAGGTTTAACATTTCTTTATGATTATTTGCTTTAGCATGAATCTTGGTAGCGCTGAGCAAGTTTCTGTGAAAATGAAATCCCACGCAGCAGTGAAGTCACTAAGAGAACACAAGAATGTGACAGGATTCCTTGTTTTGGAAGTGCCTATGTTAGTGAATCCCTTTTTTTCTCTTTCTTTGTCCAGGGTGATGTTGGGCTCGCTATGGGCAAACTCTATGGAAATGACTTCAGCCAAACTACCATCTCTCGCTTTGAAGCCTTGAACCTCAGCTTTAAGAACATGTGCAAGTTAAAGCCACTTCTGGAAAAGTGGCTCAATGATGCAGGTGAATGAGTCTGTGTATTTCTTCACCAGCTTACCAAAATCAGTAGGATTCTGAAAAGCCCTGAAAAACTGCTTCGTTTGTACCCTTATGGTTTTATGAAGCCACCAGTCTTTGTATCTGTCCATGGGACAAATAAGGGTGTAGGAATAAGGGTCCATACTTCCCTCTTCGTATGCCTATACACATCCAAAATTGTTCCAATATGAACTTTCAGAATTGTGTTCTGCGGACAGCTGAATAATTGCATGGGGTGAGGTATAATACGTGTCATGGTTTTCCTTCTTCGTGTATGTTAATGCATATAACGTCTAATCCTCTTCTAGCTTTCTTTTTCAGATGTGTAGTAGAGAGAGTTGCATGGTTTGTTGTTTCAGTAGGCAGAGCTTATTGCATTCATCTCCTCCCACACCCCTGTGTGTGTCCTTTTTGTCTCTATCCAAGAGTCTGTATAAACACTCTCTTTCTCCCCATAGGAAGAGTTTTTTCTGGGTTAGGTTTTGCTTTTTCCTTCCAGAATTATTTTTTATTAGGATATAGTTATTCATAGTTATTCATGGTCCCAGTGTTGGTAGTGTTCTTTTTTTTTTGTTTCTTTTTTTTTCACCACCAGCAAAAGGATCTTGGATGTTGGTGCTAGGTGTTAGGATAGAAAGTGTTGAAGAGTGCTGTCAGCCAGTTTTTTCTTCCCAGTATACAATTGTACAGAGGATAAAACTGATGGATCTGCTAAACAGATGGCAGGGATGTTGTGTGCCTTCCTATTTTTACCAAAGTGAAGAGAGCTTTATGCTGGTGTCTCCAGTATTCTCTGAAATTTTGAAAGTAATTGGATGCAGTGTTGAAAATTTGTCCTGCGTTGAAACAAGGAAGTGTCATTGTGTTGTGCTGTCAGGCCTTATCTTTAGGTAATAGAGATTTGTGATAGAAAACATAAAGATCTTCACACTGAGTGGTCTAGTCCACAGGCCAGTGGTCCCCAAACCTTCCAGCAACACTGGATGAGTCCAGTGCTGCAAGGAATGTCATAGTTTGCTTTTCATAGAATCATTATGACTGGAAAAGACCTTTAAGATCATCAAGTCCAACTGTTATCTAACTCTACTGGGCCCACTTCTAAACCATGTCCCTGAGCACCATACATAGACAGCTTTTAAACACATCCAAGGATAGCAATTTAACTGCTTCCCTGGGCAGCCTGTTCCAGTCTTTGATAAACCTTTCAGTGTAGAAGTTTTTCCTGATATCTAACCTAAACCTCCTCTGGCACAACTTGACACCATTTCCTCATGTCCTATCAGTTGTAACTTGTGAGAAGAGACCAACGCCCACCTCTCTACAACCTCCTTTCCTGCTAGCCTGAAGAAATACTTGGATCTGTAAAGTTAAGGACTGTAAACAGTATCATGGTCCTTCACAGCCTAGAAGTTGGGAACTGTTGTCTTTGGCTGTGATTCAGTTTCATGAAAATCTTTGGAAGAAAGATTCAGATGACTTTAAAGACTACGTTTAGGTAAAAGCAGGCAGGAGACCCATACGGATAATCCCTTCCATTACGTTACATCAGAGTGTTGGAGAATTTATTGTTGCAGAACTCAGCTTGTTCTGTGGGGTTTTCAGGATGGAGAGGGGTTTTGGCGCATTTATGGATGCCATTACTGGGGGAAAAAATAATCTAGAAAATAATGAACTTGAATGTACTTGCCCATTTGAACCTACCAGAATGATCTTAGGCATTGTGAACTTTGACACCAGCTTATTACCCACAAACCCCAGTGCAGTGAAGGATCTCCAGCCATAATTAATCATTTTGTTTAAATTCCCTGCTGGAACCTGCCTGTTGGTTATTTTGCACTTTCTGCTACAAAGTGGGGTCAAGCATGTTCTCTCTTTGCTCTTCTGTGGATCCAAAAAGGCAGGATTAGGGGTTGAGAGCTAGCGACCTAGTGAAGCTAAGGAGGGGGAGCTGCTAACTGTGTAGGCTGTCAGGTCTACATAGCACTGAGTATCTGCTAAGACAGAGAAGAGGTTGAACACTGTGCAGCTGACTATGAGCTTCCTCTTCTTCTAGTGAATTGCAGAGTGGGTAAAAGAAATTTCAAGCAGCTCAGATGTTTTTCATAATTGGCTGTGACTTACAGCTGTGGCTCATGGATATCAGTTACTGCTTTTTTTCTTTAAACTATGACTTGCAGTGAATGAGTGTGGGGTGGAACAAGATAAGGGGAGACCAACTTTCTATAGGTATTATAAAAGGGATACTGGGGTAGCATACAGGAGCAGAGAGCACCCTCTGGGCTTACTTGTAACTTTTAAGTTTCAAGTATATTTTGTAATTTACAAGTGATTTAATTTACAAGTAATTTAATGCATGTGATCTTCAGAAATCTGTATATCTGGAATAGATACAGAGTGGGTTTTGACATACCTTGCATAGGTAAAGAACACTTGCATTAGACTGCACTGCATTCAAATAAAATCTCCTGGTTTATGTTACTTTATTTTTTCAGAAAACCTCTCATCTGATTCAACTCTCTCCAGCCCAAGTGCCCTGAATTCTCAAGGGCAAGGGATTGAAGGCTTGAACCGTAGGAGGAAGAAACGCACCAGCATAGAGACCAACATACGTGTGGCCTTAGAGAAGAGTTTCCTGGAGGTCAGTGATCCTGTTGCTCTGCTCAGCCTATAAAGAAATGAAGAAACTTTGCTTAACAATCATGTCTGTTAGAGTGAACCCATTACTGTGCTATTTAGGAAAGTGCTTGTACTAAACAAGGTGAATGCAAAGGCTGTGCCAAGAAGCATGCATCAGTCTGCTTCGCTTAAAACAAACAAACAAACAAACAAACAAACAAACAAAACAAACAAAAAAACCCAAACCAAAACAATACACAAAACCCCTCAAAAAAACCCTCATTGGTTCTTGCAGTTCACTGACTTTGTGATTTTGCATTCCAAGATACTGAGCCATAGATCTAAGCTTGATATTCTGCACATCAGAAAAGAAGAAAAAAAGATTACCCTTTCTGAGGATAGATAAATGGGGTGACACATACATAATGTGAAGTTTTTAGCTGGCCTTATGTTACTTTTGTTAGGCATTTTGTGCAGCTGCATGGGCAGATAGCCTCTAAGTAGCCTGTCCAATCTACCTGTCTTTCATTACAGGTCTAGACAACTTGGGGTTCATTTGGCTGTTGCTGTAGTTAATCTCTTCTATTCCTTTTTGAGAAATGCTGAAAGAAATATTTCCTTATTAAAGTCTAGAATTCCTTGAAGGATTAAGTCACAAGTCAGATCCCTTCTCTCAAAGAGAATCATGTGAGCTTAACCTTCATCACCCATCTCTGAGGAACACAGCTTACAATAGGTAGAAATGCTCCTGTAACTAGGAAGGTGGAGGGCTATCTCTACTGTACCGCTGACCAGGTTCTGAATGGCCCATCCAGATTTCTGCCTAGTGAAGAAGCAGCTATACTGTAAAACCTCAGAAGGTAATTTCACAGTTTTTCAAGTACCATTTTATCTTCCCAGAACCAAAAGCCTACCTCGGATGAGATCACCATGATAGCTGACCAGCTAAACATGGAGAAGGAGGTGATCCGCGTTTGGTTCTGTAACCGGCGCCAGAAGGAGAAAAGGATCAACCCACCCAGCAGTGGTGGAACCAGCAGCTCGCCCATCAAAGCAATTTTCCCTTGCCCAACCTCACTGGTAAGAATCAAGAAACTGTGTTGACAAAAATCACTGGAAGAAGTGATTCCACTGTGCTCACTGTGGAAGTTGTACATGCTACACCTTCTTTGTACAGCAGGCTTGTTCTCACAAATTTATATTTTACTGGCGTTTTGAATACCCTACTTACATACTACCCAAGAGAGATAATGCTTACAAATCAGGCACTAGTTGGGCCTTCAGTTTGGGTGTTTTATTTAGTCAGTTTGTGGGTAAATATTCTGGCTGACAAATTTGCAGTTGGTTTTACTGCTTTGAACATATTCCAGGTAGTAACTCCAGTTTATATCTGGACTTTCTCTCTTGCCCAAACTCTTTTTATAAAATAATAGTAATAAAAAAATGCTTAACGTCTCCACTGCTCCCCTCTTATTTTGGCTGCTCTTATAAGTAGATGAGCAGCAGTAAAACACATCGTTTGGAGACTTAGGTCACACAAATCCAATGATACTGTTGTCACGTTTAGTTAGGAATGATTTATATAAAAAAAAGACATGGAACAAAGGAACAATTTAGCTAATACTCATGTAATTAATTTCCCACACTTGTATTTGCCTCAGGTAAACACAAACTTCATGAAAATAAGAGTAACAAAACACATGCATCAAGGTTCCTTCAGCTCCTTTGCTACCAATGTCCATGGAGGTCTGTTTTCATAAATAGAAACAGTAGCTATTAGATTTCACAGTAGCTATGCTAATAGGAATGTGGTGGAATTTATGTAGCCTGTAGCTGTCCTTTTGTAGTATTTATTCCACCCCCATCACTGTAGTAGCTAATATCTTCCAGTACTTCATTAAACCATTAATTTTGGTGACGTGTCATTCTTTCCCCTCATCCGTGTCTCAGGATGTGTGCATGCAACCTTTTGTTTCAGGGGAAGGGATGTGTTAAATGTACTTAGTCTTTTTTTTTTTTTTTTACTTCCCAATTTGAGAGCAAGGTTGCATGCCTTGCTACCAGAGCAAAACATAGTGAGATTTATGATAGTGTGTTTTAGTAACCATGCAAGTTTACTCAGACTGCAACTTAAGAAAGCTTTCCTACGTAAATTTCCCTTTTGTTATAAACTGCCATTGTGTGTAAGAAAATGAGGTGTTTACCACAGTCTCCATTTTTTCAGTGATGTTTCACTAAGCATTTTCACTCACTGTAAGCTTCCCTTAAGACTGACTGTGCTACCACTCAAATGGATGTTCCAGCACTGTTGCCCCCAGCCTTCCCTGGCTATGTGCTTTGTTGATTCCTTGTGTCAGTTCTGGAGATTGTGTGTCCACAGGATGATTTGGCTTAGTTTACTAGTTTGACTGCAAATTAACCCTGTGAAGAACAATGGTGAATTTTCAGTATGGCTAGATAACCAATCTGACTTGTAGTCTGGCTGCACAAGCGCTAGGGCTCTGAAGCAGGATTGGAGGGGAATGTTCCTTTTGATGGCAGCCTACTTTTGCATTGGCTGAAGTCAGTCATTGTAACCATGGGGTTAGCTGTATTAATTCTAGGTGATTCACTGCCCTGAAACATGGATTGTGACCTTGACCTTAACTCTTAGGTGCACAGATGACAGATACAATGTCTGGGCTGCATAAGTGGGAAGTGTACTATGTATCTAGCTCTTCTTTATTTTATACCCTATACCTAAGAAAACTTTTAGGTTTTTCCCAGTTGCCCCAGTCTTGTTTAAAATGCATGAAACATTTAACTTCCTGTAAGAGGATATGCAGCATGAGAGAGATTTCTCTGATAATGACCTTAAGGTAATAGAGGCAAAAGGAGGAAGGCTTTAGCTTATATCCTTGGCTATGTTCTCTTGGGCAATTCTAAAGGATTCATTTCTCTCATTGATGTATAACAGCCTTCAAATATTACTGTTGGACACCATTTCTTGTCCATAAAAAGTCCTTTCTCTCTTTATATTTCATTTTTCCTCATAAACTAGTTCCTCCAGCCTTACATCTTTGGTGTTTTTTATCTGTAATGTCTTCAGTTTATTGTAGCTTTCTTGTAATAAGCTGTCCACAAGTAAAATTAGCTAATGTCATTTGAATGTTTTAAAATTCAGAGATCCTTCCTCTGGCACAAGGAAACTTATCAAAGTAGAGCTTATAGTTTGATTGAGTAAAAGCGAAATGTTATTCTGTTTAGCCATGTAAACACATTGCCCTAAATACCTTTGGTAATGCCGGGGCGCTGAAATAATTTTATCAGAGAAAGAAAAGTGGAGTTCAAAAGATGTTTAAACAGGAAATCAAAACATGCAGAAATAATATATTTTGTTACTCTTTCCATAAGAGTGACTCTATTAAACAAGTGCTGTCTTGGGGGGGAGGCAGAGAGGGAGAGCTAACTTGCAGTCCCGAAACAGTATGGGTGTATTGGATGTATCTCCCTTCAAATACCAAATGATTACGAATAAAGATATTGCCGGTAATTGGAGAAGGTACTATGGTTGGTCCACTGAATGCTAAAGTAATGGAATTACAAAAAAGTTAGTTTATATGTAATGTTTTCCCTACTAACTTCCTCAGCTGAGGATGGGAAGAAAGAAATCCAAGTCTAGTAGAGCTAACTCTTTTTGTCTTTTAACAGTTGAGCAGTTGTATTCTTTTTTGACCTCCAGGTGGCAACCACGCCAAGCCTTGTGACTAGCAGTGCAGCTACAACCCTGACTGTCAATCCTGTGCTCCCTCTGACCAGTCCTGCTGTAACTAGTCTGTCAGTCACAGGTAAGGGCTGATTTCTCTTGCCCCCACAGTAAGCACTACCATTTTCCCCCTTTAAACTCTTCAAAAGGTCATTCAGTATTGGTCACTGGTATCCCAGGACATTGTCATTGTTCCTTGTTACTCTACTAGGAAATTTCAGTCTTTGTGACTATTCTGGGGGTAAAATCGCAGGTGGTGCTGAAATGAAATATGCTATATTGCATTGCTAGCTTCTAGAGCTCCGCAGCCTCCTGTTGGGAAGTGTCATTTCATTGTAGTCTGAGCTTCTCATTTGGACTCTTGGTGCCTCTTGGTCCTACAGAAATGAGTGTTTGTCTCCCTTTCATTTGGGTGTGCAGTTCAGTTCAGGTGCGTAGTGGTTTTTGTTCAGTCATATCTGTGTATTGTACTGACCTAACCAGAATCAATGTTCTAGGCACAACAGAAACCACCTCCAACAACACGGCAACAGTGATTTCAACAGCACCTCCAGCTTCTTCAGCAGTGACATCACCCTCCCTGAGTCCTTCCCCTTCTGCCTCAGCCTCCAATTCAGAGGCGTCCAGTGCCAGTGAGACCAGCACAACACAGACAACCTCCACTCCCTTGTCCTCCCCTCTTGGGACCAGCCAGGTGATGGTAACGGCATCAGGGTTGCAAACAGCGGCAGCAGCCGCATTACAAGGAGCTGCACAGTTGCCTGCAAATGCAAGTCTTGCTGCCATGGCTGCTGCAGCAGGACTAAACCCAGGCTTGATGGCATCCTCACAGTTTGCAGCTGGGTAAGGATGAATTTTTCACACACTTTTGGGTGAGATGACAGAAGAGGGAAGGAGAATTCTTAGGATAAATTGCTTTTATGTATCGCTGTGTTCTGGGAGCTCACTTGGTGATTCTAGTGTCATTTGTCTCAAATTCTGAAGGTGTACTTATAGACAGTAACTGGCCATTCCTATCAATGTACATAAATGTTTTCATTTTACAGATGAAAAAGCTGTGTTGCAGCAATGTTGTTATTTGATAAGTTGTCCATCCCACTGCAGAGCTTGGCTTAAGAGCTGCAACCTACCAGTGAATCACAGAATCTGTTCTACTAATTGTAAAATGGAGAGCTAGCCTAGACCCACTTTACACCTCTGTTTTCATTTCTCCATCAGAGTAAGAAGCTGTAAAAGATGCATGATGATGTATTGTTGAAGTTTTAGTTTTAAAAAGTGTTGCTCTGAGAGATGACTCTTTGTTTCTTCAATTCCTCTTGATTTACATCTTTCTTGTCTGAATTTGGGAGATGATGATGGCTCTCTAATGAGGAGCAGTTTCCCCAAAATACACGAATATTTTGCAGCAAAAGTCAATACAAGTCGTGTATTTACAGTGCCTGTATTTCAGGCATGTCGCTAACCACACAGCTGTATGGCAACATCTACTCAGGGCATCATGAAGGAAAAACTGAAATAAACTAAAATTAGCCCTTTGTCTCTGGTTTTTCCTCCCCCCCCCCCCCCTTTTTTAAAGTATCATGGTGTACTTCTGAACAGTGACAACCAGTGACAACCTTTCCTTAACAGTAACACTCCTTCCCTTTGTCTTTGTTTCTTCTTCCGTGATCTTGCTTCCTGCAGAGGTGCCTTACTCAGTCTCAATCCAGGGACATTAGGTGGTGCTCTCAGCCCGGCCCTGATGAGCAACAGTACACTGGCAACTATTCAAGGTCAGTAGTGTTCCTTTTAACGCATCTTTGTCATACTACTTCAGTTTATGTGCTTTGTTTTTCTCTACCAAACAGTGGCTCCTCAGCACTGGACATAAATGTTATATAAGTAAAGGTTTTACAAAATTTAAACACACAGATACATTTTACGTATCACAGAGGTAAGGAGCAGGTACAACTTCAGAAAGGGGATTAGAACTGTGTATGATCTTGTAGTGATTTACAGGAGGCATTTAAGATATTGAATGTGATCTGGAATTTATTTTGTTATCCTCCCCCCATTGGCACGTATCTCCAGCAGGTTAGAGATTTGCTTTTTATAGCTCTTCCAGCATAAGCTTGAGCAGAGTTGCGCTGTTTTGAGGTCTGTTAGGAGGCCATTTTAGAGCAAGACTTGTTCCTGAATTCTTGTCCTCATATGTATTTAAAAAGAACCTACAACAACCTACATCCTAAAGTCCTTATGTAGAACTTTAAATCCAAAGATCCTTATCCATAGGAGTAAAGATTTATTTTGGAAGTGCCACGCAGCCAGAAATGTTATTTTCAGTTCATAGTTTGTCAGCTGTAAAAACTAGATAGTGCAAGTGCCTAAAGAGCTAGCTAACCTATGTATTCAAATATCCTCTAAACTAGCTTAACAAATCTTGTTTCCAGGGTACAAGAATGAACCATTTTGTAAAGTGTCACAGATAAATTTAGGAGATCGTAATCTAAGGCAGACTGAACCCTGTAGACCGACGAGAATAAGTTGTAATGGTAGTTGTATGTCAACATTTAAAATGTTATGCTCAAGGTTACATGACCTTCTTTATCTTGTGATAGCTGTCATTTCATACGAATGCTCACCTCAACCCTTTCCAGTACAGGTTGCCTGAATGTACAGGTTTTCTGTGGCAGGAAACGTAGATCAGTATTGCATTTAAAGATCTGAAGAAAGCCATGAGGGAATTAGTTCAGGAGCAGACAACAGAGGCATTTTGGTATCTGCAAGGCCTTGCCCACTCTTCATAAAGAGTTGTTTTTTAAAAAACAACCTATGATCAGATGACTGTTCACAGAATCACAGAATGGTCAGGGTTGGAAGGGACCTCTGGAGATCATCTAGTCCGCACCCCCTGCCAGAGCAGGGTCACCTACAGCAGGTTGCACAGGATGGCTTCTAGGCAGGTTTTGAGTGTCTCCAGAGTGGGAGACTCCACTGCCTTTCTGGGCAGCCTGTTCCAGTGCTCTGCCACCCTCAAAGTAAAGTAGTTCCTTTTAATGTTTAGATGGAACTTCCTATGTTCAAGTTTGTGTCCGTTACCTCTTGTCCTATCACTGGGCACCGCTGAAAAAAAATTGTTCCCATCCACCTGGCGCCCTCCCTTTAAGTATTTATAAGTGTTGATAAGATTCCCCCCTCAGTCTTCTCTTCTCCAGACTAAAAAGACCCAGGTCCCTCAGCCTTTCCTCATAAGAAAGATGCTCCAGTCGCCTAACTATCTTTGTAGCCCTTTGCTGTACCCTCTCCAGCAGTTCCCTGTCCTTCTTGAACTGGGGAGCCCAGAACTGGACTCAGTACTCCAGATGCGTCTTCACCAGGGCAGAGTAGAGGGGGAGGATAACCTCCCTCGACCTGCTGGCAACACTCTTCTTCATGCACCCCAGGATGCCATTTGCCTTCTTGGCCACCAGGGCATATTGCTGGCTCACTGTCACGCTGTTGTCCACCAGGACTCCCAGGTCCCTTTCCACAGAGCTGTTCTCCAGGAGGTCAGCCCCTAACCTGTACTGATGCATGGGGGGACTGTTGTTAGTGGTGTAGAGAGCACACATATCAGAGAAAGGACAACGCAGAGACCAGTTGCTTTTAGGCACATATTGCATTATTGCTTACTGCTAATCTCCTCCCTGCTCAATTTTCCCTTTTTTAGCTCTTGCATCTGGTGGCTCTCTTCCAATAACATCACTGGATGCAACTGGAAACTTGGTGTTTGCCAATGCCGGAGGTACTCCTAACATCGTAACTGCCCCTCTGTTCCTGAACCCTCAGAACCTTTCTCTGCTCACCAGCAACCCGGTTAGCTTGGTCTCTGCAGCTGCAGCCTCCGCAGGGGCCTCTGGACCAGTCGCCAGCCTTCACGCCACCTCCACCTCAGCCGAGTCCATCCAGAACTCTCTCCTCACGGTGGCCTCTGCGAGTGGGGCCACGTCCACCACCACTACTGCCTCCAAGGCACAGTGAGCCGGGCTGAGCTGTGCTGCCAGCAGCCTGTTTCACTGTGCGGTGGGATTGGCTGCCAGCGGGGTTTATAAACTGAAAATGTGATGGGCATCCTCTCGCCGTGTTGCTGGGGACAAGGGAGAGAAGGAAAAAATATAAAAAACAAAAGCAAAACAGGAAGGATTTAAAGCTGGGACAGACATTTGCCTAATTTTATAATAAACACTGTCTTTTCAGGATCACTTCATGGATCGGAGAACTTTCTAACCAAAAATGTAAAAAAAACAAAAAACAAAAAAACAAAAAACCACAAAAAAAGTGAAAGGACTACTTATCATTTCCAGCAGTCACAATGACAAGTTAAGGTGGGTTATCAACTCAGACATAGGAAGGGGATTTCTTCTTTCTTTTTGGTCTAAATATCTTTCTTTTTTAATTATCATTTTATAGGTCTGTTGTACAGGCCATTATGTCATACAAGGTGTTTATAATCGTATCAATCGTGTTGGGGGTTCCTTTCTTAACTGGTACAATTTAGGCAGGCCTGTATTACTGGTGTATCTCTATTATTATTATTATTATTATGATTATTATTATTTTTATATATATAGTTTGGACGCGTTTGTCTTTTGCTCCTGGATTATTTTCAGCGAGCTCCCACACCATGGGGGGAGGGCGGGAGGGTGGAGAGGAAGAATGGAGCACAAATAGACTTTCTGTCCTAATCTTCTGGGAACGTTCTGAACAGTTTCCTCATCCTTGAATTTGTGTAATGGTTACGTGTAGGGGTCAGATGAATTTACGTTCATCATTTGCGCAGGAAGCTCGGTGTAGCAGTAGAGATCATTGTGTGCAAACTTCCAGGCTGGTCTATGCTTTTTAAGCAGAGGTAGGAATTAGTTCCAAACTGCAGTTCTCCTTCTTGCAGTTATTTAGATGAAATGGTCAAATTCTGCTCTTAACTTTGCGTGCATGGTTCCTTTTTACTTCCGAGAGCGGGATTTGACCTCCTGAGTCGAGATTGTGTGACATACCGATGGCTCTTCTGTTCTATTGATTGGATTTTACTGTTAAGAGCATACACAAATATTTTAAAAAATGTCGTTATCCAAGCTAATTGGTAGTATGTAAAGCAGCATTTACAGTCCTAGATTCCCACCAGGTGAATTGGTACAGGATTTCAAAAGATCAGATTCTCCCTATTCATAGCAATAGTCCTTTTCCATTAATTCTGATGCTTCCAACATTGTATTTAGAAAAATTATCTAGTAAAAAAGTGCTTCTGACTGCAAACCACAGAAGGAACAAATATGAGAGCAGAATTTACCATTGTTTATGCCAACACAATAGAGCTGACTCTGGGCCTTTGCACATGCCTGGGTGATCTCATGTAGTCTTTGAGCTGTGATGCTGCTAGCTATGTAAAAATGGCAATAAGCATCTCTGACCAGAGTGTCAGGGCTTGCCTGCCACTCTAACAATCTTTTCAAGGTTGATTCTGATCCATGTAGCAAAGGTTATTTACATGGATGAGGAAGAGTAACGAACTGTACAGAAGTTAGATCTGTATATTCTTAAATATACAATCTAGTATCTGAACCAAAAAAAAAGATTTTTAAAAAGAGAAGACTGGATCACTGCAATGCAGTTCACTTTGAGCTTTCCATTCCTGATGGATTTAAAGGTTTCTGCCATGTGTATAAAACTAAATTACTTTTAGCTAGCGAGGGTATTAGAAGAGTCCCTTTCCCCTGACCCCCTTTTCTTTTGTCACCGGAGTGTCCTAAAATAACCAGCTGATGCAGCTATGTTCATTTTGTTGATGATTCAGGGGGATCCTGGAGCTTCTCATCCAAGATCCAGAAGGCAGCAACTTTAAACTCTACATATGCTTTGGTTTGTGACCTGAGCATGTGGGATTTGTGTTTGCACTCAAGTGGCAGAACCCCTTATCTATCCCCCCACCGCCGTGTTTTTGCTCTGTTCATCTCTAACTCTCCACCTTCCTGTTTTACTGAATATTTAAACCGATTACCCCTAAAACTTCAAAACTAGTGAACTGCAAGCAGGGAAACTAACAAATGTCCGTCCACCGTTTCTAATGTGTTTTGATTTTTTTATGTTTTATTTTTTTAAAACTAAGCTTGAACCAAAGTCAATTTCTAGCAAGCTGCTGTACTAATGGACTAGTTTGTATAAGTGCAGTTCAGATGCAGAGAGGCGATAGATGCTACTGACAATTTCTTTTTCATTTGTCTTTTGTTTTTATTAATTTTATATAAAAGTTGCTGCTTGTTTTTAATCTTTTTTTTTTGGTTGGTAATTTGTGTTATCCTTGGGGCAGACTCTTAACTTGATTTTAATTTGTTTTCTTTTGTTTGATGTGTAAACAGAATGGCAATGTCAGGGGATTGTTAATCCAACAGGTCCCACCCTCATCCCACCAGTATGGATAAATCTAAATATTTTTGATGCATCTCTATGACTTCAGGCTGTGCAAGAGACTTTTAGGGCTATGAATAATACGGCGGAAATGGAAATGGCCTACAGTAATAGCTTCAGAGCAGTAAAAGGTATAGCTGGGTGAGCTTCAGGGAGGTAGGGAAGAAGTGGAAGAGGAAATGCTGGTACCCACTATGTCGTTCTGGAGGCCATAGCACAGACTACAGTTTCTACCAAAGGAACGCAAGTCCCTTGGACTTGTGTTCAGTGAAGTAAGAGGATGGGGAAAACTGCAGTTGTAACGTTCGTTCCTGACTCTGAGAGTTCCCACTTACTTTCACGCCTGTGCAAAAATACGATTTATCAGGAAGCTTTTTTTGTTAAAGGGGGGGGATACTACCAGTCTGTTCTCTGATGTATCCTCTACTCCCTAAGGGTTTTGTGGCAGGGTGGGGGGGCATGGTCCTTGCATATATCTAGGAAACACAAAGAAAGGTGGGCCTTAAATCAGCGGAAAATCCTCTCTCCACAGTTCAAAGAGACTGTGCCATTAGCTGTCTGAATGAGTTTTCATGTCCCATTCTTGCTGGTTTGTGGTTGGGAGAGGGTCTTGTTGAGTACATATCTGGAACACTAATGCAGCTTGGATGGTTTATTTATTATAAAAATCTGCTTTTTTTCCTGACTACCTTTGCATTGGTCACATGGCTTTGGTGTGAGCACCTTATACCCCCTTACCCTCCTCCTCTCTACCCCATCACCCTCTCTGGGGCCCAGATTCCAGGGAATTTCTTAGCGAGTCTATTTCTGAGAGAAACTGGAAACTCAGAGTAGCCACATATCCAGAAAGGGCTTGGTTTTGCTTGCAGAAGCTGACATAATACACAAACAGCACATATCCCATGGCGTCCATCACCAGTGTGTTCTGATTAATTGTCCTAAAACATCCCAGTGACTGATTGTCACTCCTGGAATCTGCTTTTCATCCCTAGCAGTGTTTTGTCTCATGGTTGCTTTCTACCTCCAGTGTTTAGGTGAAAGACAGAAATCAGATTGGCAGTGGGTGTACATGTGCCTAGTTAGAATGCGTAGGCTTCGTTCAGAGCGTGACAGGAATGTGAGATCATGTACTACAATTTAGCAGAAGCTTCTTTTTTAAATCATAATCATGCTGACAGCAGAAATTGATGCATCTGAAAAGAGACAATAACATTTGTATGTAGACCGAGTAAATACGATCATGGTCTGAGTTCATAAGTGTTGAAAATGGAGAATTACTGTCCCAGTAGTCACTGGGACATGCATTGTCGCAAACTTACTGACAGACCCAGGACATTTATTTAGCAAACAAGTCTGATTTTTTCCTCCAATGACACGTAGTTACATCTCCGATTTCAGTATCAGTGGGTTCTTATCTTGGACCAGAGATGATTTTCTGTTGCATGCTCACAGTCTTAAATCCTTTCTGTGCTTTTTAGGGGAAGATTTTTGTTGCAAATGTTCACTTCTAGACACTCTTGTAGCTGTATGCTGGTACATTTGCTCCTGTATTGATTTGTCAGCCAGGACCAGAAGGAATTTCGTAGTGTGTTAGAAAATGATAATAGCATCTCTTTTTCAGAGCTCCGCGTCTCTGTATTTAAAGATGTGTGGGTTGCTTTTCATAGTTGCAAGCCTGCCAGAGGACATATGCAGGAAAAGAGAAGGTGAAAAACTCTCTCATTATAGCCAAGGACAGTTAGCTCAAAAAGCAAGAGATTTACAGAGACACAAGTACAGATATGCCCTGAAGGTCTAGAAGAACAATTTAGAAAATGGCTTCAGGATGAGGTGGTGTAGGCTAGTGATGAAATTTTTTCTGTTGTTAGGAAAACGTATTCCAGTTTGGCTTTAGCACACATGATCTCCTCAGAATGCACTCTCTGTACTCACTGTAGAATGATCATGAATAGCTCATGGTAAGTGCACACAGATATGTCTGCTTACAAGAGTCACATCTGTCTATTTAAATCTCCTTAAGAGGACTAATTTTGTTTCTTAGTGTGCAGTATATGTTAGTCTAAGTACATTTTACCATGCTGCTCTTAGATGGTGTGTATGTGCATGCACTCAAAATTTTTTTGGGGGAAATACTGTGCTTGTTACATGCCCAAGTACCCGATTTTTAAGAGATTTTTTTTTTTCCAGCCCGTAGGCTAGTATTACTTCAGTTTTTTGTTTTTCTTTGGGTAATTTGTGATGACGCATCATGGTTCCACTACTTCTTAAGATCCTCTGCTTCAATAAATAGCTGTCAAAGCGCAAGTTAAATTGGATTGAAAAAGTCACCTTACCTTGGTGATGGGAAATCTGTGCTCAGCTGAACCAACAAGGAGAACATGCATGAAAGATAGTTGAATCTTCATGTAGGAATGTGCTGTTGCTCAGTGACTTGGTTTGAGTGCTAGTGAGGTTATCATGTAATAGAAAACTAAAATGCCAGAACATTAAGAGGAAGACTTATATTCTGATGCTTGAATTACAGACCTTTTAGGACGTCCGAAGCTTCAATTTTGAATTTTATCTTTAAATGAACAGACTGACAAAGAGATTTTCAGCGAAATCAGTATAGCTCTTGATGTATTTGGAGTTACAGCTTATGATTTGTTGCACCTTTTAGGTTAATCACGAGGATGCCAGCACTGAGCAAAGAGCTATCTGCTGATCTTAACACACAAGAACAAATGTTCACTCAATAGTATGATAGCTTTTCATTTGAGCAAGAGCTGTCTCTGTTTTTGCCCCTTTTCTTATTTTAATTTTACATACTTTACAGTAAGCATTACATGTAGACAAAAATTTTATACTACTGATCTTTTGGTATCTTGCCATAATATTTTAGGATAATTAATTCCTTAAAAAAACCCCAAACAAACAAAAAAAACAACAAACCAAAACAAACATAGAAATAACCAGTTTTGCTCAGGGGTCAGTAAGAGAATGGCTGTTACCAAACTATGTTAGAGAAAATTCTGTGTGTGCATCCATGCCAACGATTCTGTGAGTAATAGAAAATTTCTTTTTATTTACTTCTCTTGGAACTATAACCTAATGTTTTGGTTTGTTCTAATGTTTAAATGTCACCTCTGTAAGCCTTGCTGTATGCTTTGGCTCAGCACACATTTCTGCAGTGGAGTTACTGAAGGAGATAGCAGTTTTTATTCCTTATCTCTGTGCACATTCCTGCAGAGCAACATTCTTTAAAACAGAAATTCCCTCTTTCTTTGTTATAGATGGAGCAGAACACCCATTACAGCTGGAACCATACCAGAGATACTAAACTAAAACAACATCTGATTTGCCTTACATATCAATTGATATTTTCTTAGATAAAAATTCACTTTACAAAATCATCTTGGAGAAACAAGTAGCTTCTCATGGTCATTAAGAGTGTTTTGGTACAGATGAAATGGTGCATCTGGTCCCAACTTCCAATAAATGATACTTGGTTTTAACCAGAAGGTTAAAATGTAGGTCAATTTATTGCCATGTTAACTTTATTAAGAGTTTCTGTTCTACCTGAAATGGTTAAATGATGTTTATCCACAGAGCATCGGTACACCTGTTGGATGTATGACTGACTGTTGCCTAGGGTGGAATGTTACCAAAGGAATAAGCTAACCCGCTGCTCCACACTGGGTTTATGGTTGTCAGTCCTCATGTAGCCAATTCAAATTCCTTTATATTTTTGCAACCAATACGTCTTTTTACTTCTCCCTCCCTTTTCAAAATACTATAGCAATACAGGATTCAAGATACATACCTGGCAGAGGTTCTGCTCTTTTCAGTCATTAAGTCTCACTCCTGATGCTGTCCGTGAGTCTTTCTCTTCTCTCCAGCAGGGAGACCCCTAAAATGCTTTAAAGATTTTTGACAGAGGAGGCTTTGCCATAAAGTTATTGACTCAATTTCTTAAGGTTTGCAATCTCCTAAAGTGTTCATATCCTTCGCTCCGTGTTCTGAATGGTACTTGGTTCCCTGTATGTCAGCGCAAGTAGCTTCAGTGCTTTTGGGGCGATGGAAAGAGGTGATATTTGCATATCTTCACAGACAAACACACAGGGAGTAATGCGTGAAAATGAATGTGATCTTTTTTTGATTTATCTATCTTCATTGGATCTCTCTGCCGCTTCTCCCAGGACGCTCTTAGGGGGTACGTGCTCTGAGCTTTTACCCCGGTGGGATGCTGTTAGAAGGGTGTTAGGAAGATTGCACTGGAATTACAAGTAATTTAACTGTGGGAGAAGGGAAGACATACCTTTTAGTTGAGTAGACAGATAAGGTGAGGATCTAGAATGTACCAGCTACTTATTTTCTGACCAAATTCCTAAAACCGAAGCAATTACTGGGCTTTGTCTTGGGGCTGCTTTTTGCTCCATCTGCGATACCCCGCTAAGAACCGTCCGTAACTGGAATAATCTGGGCCCCCTCCCTCCCTCCTTCCTCCCCTCTCCCTCCTCGTTCCTTCCCCCACCTTCCCGCAGCGAAAGGTAGCACCATACAGCTCTGAGAACAATACTTGTGGGTAGCAGCTGGCTTCTGGCACCTTCATAAAATACCTCAGCATAGCTTAGCATTGTCGCAGAACTGGTTTTAAACTGAAAAAAATCAGAAGAGAAAAGCAAACTTTATAAATAGTGGAGATAATTCTAGCTGTAGAGTTTAGTTGAACTGATGTTTATTATGACTGATAAACATGATTATGCTGTATGTATTTGAGATCCTGTTTATAGGTTACAACTTTATAGGGTTGGGTGGGGGTGGGTGGATGTTGGGGGCAGAGAAGGGGGTTGACTGTGTTAGAAGGAAAATGTTTGCTCATGAATTTTTTTCCTTGTATCTGTCTTGCCAAAGGAAACATTTTGTCGCTCCTGGGTTTGGGATTGTTGCTTGGTTGGTTTATCTGTGGTCTAATCTGCAGCACAGCACGTGGTGGCATGCAGGTTACTGATGGGTTGCTGTTCAGGGTCCTTTCGAGTGTGCGCATACTTCCCTCCCTTTTGGCCTTTCCTTGCCTTTCGCTGGGATCTAAAGACGAGGCAACGCGTATCCGGGAGGCTCGGGGGAAAGGAGGTGGCTGTACTGGGTTAGAATCAACCTAGGTGGTGTAAATCCGTTTCAGTTAGTTGAGTTGCTCCAGGGCTGAACTGGGTCCGTTGTGTTTAACTTTGGGGAGGGAGAAGAATGGTTGTCGCATCTTAATCTATCTGGGAGAGCAAAAGTGAAACAGGTTCCTTTTATCCCCCTTGTCTTGTTACTGAATGTAGGGCTCGTAGTGCTTAATAATAGGTGGAAAACTTTTTAAACATTTCCTTTTCTAAGAGCAATGCTAATCCTGTCTAGACCAAAAACTATGAAAGAAAAAACCAAACTGAGACGTGAAAGCTAACCTACTCCTAACACCTGGCTGGTATGCCGGAAAGGGTGGAAATACTGCGAGACAGTCATGGGAGAGGAGCCTCGAGGGGTTGTTGGCGAGGGGAGCGGGTCGTTCTCCTGGCATATGTCTTGGTGTTGCAGTGGGAGTAGCAGAAGAGCAAGCGGTTACTGCCTTGGGAGGGTGTTGCACCCGCTCCATCTGGACCCCAAGGCTCCCTTCTCGTTTCCCTTCAAGGCCGATGGAGTCGGGGAGGAGGGGAGGGCTGTGCGTGGGTGTGTGTGCAAGTGCGTGTGTGCGCCTGGCTGTGTGTGGTGATGGAGGGAGGTGGGTTTCTAAAGGAGCTCGACTCCACTGGGGCGGGAGAATTCCCAGTGGCCTCGTAGGGAACCAAAGGCACTGATAAGTTGTCAGCTCTGCTGTTCTCAGAGCGGGTAAGAGGAAAAGCTGGGTGGGGTTTTGTTGAGCTTTGGGTCAGTGTCCCTTTCTGAAAGGACCTCATCTCTTGTGGGTACTCCCACCTTTTCTGCATAGAGTTGCTTTGGCTCTGTGAAGACAAACGGCGTGTGGGGCTTGCCCAGTGCTGCAGGTCTTAGGCTGATGTTGGGATACAGTCAGGGAAAACTGTTTCTTTCCTTTGAATGTGGAAGCAGTGTAGTCCAAGGTCAGAGTCTGTTCAACAGCTTTTGCGTACGGTCTTTCTCTTAAGGGAGGGACCTTGAAAGACTCCCTTCTTTGCTCCCCAAAGTAGCCTTGTACATGTTCATGTATCGTGCTATTGGGCTGAGTTGTTTTATCCGTGAACTTGGTGAGCTCTTGTGAAGAAAGGGAGGGGGGAAGGGGGAGAGGTGGGTTGTCCAGCTACTCTTCCTCCGGACACCAATCGGGTTGCAGAACTTCACTGAAAGCTTTACTAATAGAATTGTTGTTCTGACATTATGTAAAAGTGGTATTAATATTGTGTGACTTTTCAAAGAGCTAGTTAGATTTATAGATAGGTAATAGGGATATTGAAGAAATGACTTCTCAAAGAAAAGAGCACTTGGAACAAAAGAAGTGGAAAACAAGGTGTGCTTTAAGGAAAACAAATCTGAGGAAGGAAATGAAACAGCTTGTGGGAGGCGAGGGAAGATGGTACCCTTTGGCGTTCCTTAGTGCTGCTGAGGCTCAGCCCCAGAACTGGAACATACCCCCTCTGCCTTATTTCATCTCTCTACCAAACAGGACATTGTCAAGTAGCTCAGACCAAAATGCTGATCTGTCTTAAAACTGTGTCGGTCTGCTGGTGAATATTCTCCTGCAGAGCTTTACATAAAACCCTAAGATACTTAATTTTATCAAGGTAGCTTCCCCTTTCCTCCTAAAATTCTCTCATCTTTTGTAGGCCCCACTTCAGGATTCACACTGCCTTTGCTGAATTTTGTAGCAGCAGCTGAATTTTGTAGCAGCAGCTACTTAAGCCCTATTCCCTGAATGTGATAACGTGTGCGGACAAAGCTGTCATGTTGCGGTGCTATAGAAATCTGAAGTTCTTAAACAGGAGGAACCCTAAGACGTTGGAAATGGCATGCCAAGGGGCAAATCGTGGAGATCGCACAACCCCCTTGAGAAACAATTTAGGAACGAGAGCACCGGTCACAGTGTCCTGAGAACAAGGCAGTTGAGATAAAACCTTTAGTTCTTCCCCCGTTCACTCTCCATGTGTCGGCCTCTGTGACCCTGGTGCTCCCTGCACCCGAGGGAGTCCCGAGGGGAAAACGCAGTGCGAAAGACTTTGGAGATCAGCGCCGCTCCCCACCAGTTCCTGGGGAGCTGGACTGGGCCTCCCTGCCAGGCGGGGAAGAAGGGAAGGGATGGGATGGCTGCAGAGCCGTCCGCGGGTGGTGTGAAGAGGCCCGGAGCAGCGCTGGTCCCCCTGGGGCACCTCACCTGCCGGTGGTCTGTGGGCAGGACCCAGGCAGTAGCTTCTTCATCCCCGCCAGTGCCGTTGTTCCATTTCCTTCCTCTGTGGTAGTATCTAAGGCTAGGTGTGAGTAGGTGTGGGGTGTTTATCCGCCACAGGTACAGGAGCTGTCGTATACCTCATTTCTAACTCGTAACCGAGTAACTTGCTTTAACTTTCTCCAAACCCTACAGAGTTGCCAAGTCTGCCCTCCCTCCTTTGATTAACACTGAACTCTGGCCTATAGCACCCCGTGACCTGCAACCTGGGGAGTGACCCCCCAACGCCTCTGAATGTCGCTGCTTAAAAGCTACTGCAAAGTGAGGGCAAATTGCAATCTTACCTTATTTCCTTTGGTTACAAGGGGTCCTCTTGATTAGTCTGTGAATATCCACCCCCTCCCCTCCACTCTCCCCAGAGAAGGGCCGCCCGCCCTGCCTTTCCCCACCCAGGGCAGGTGCCCCGGGGCTGTGCTGAACCCCCAGGGCCTGGAGGCACGCTCAGCCCAGTGCTGCGAACACGCTACTCACTTTTTAACATGACCAAAAAGAAAAAAAAAAAAAGAAAAAAGAAAAAAAAGAAAGAAATCTCCAAATATTTCATTTTCTTCTTTATTATTTGACAATCCTGTGTCCCTTCCCCGCTCCCCAGCCTGGCCAGAAGCTGTGTCCTTAACCCGGTCCATCTTTATTTGAATGTAGTTCCCCTACCCCCATGGGAAAGAGAAGCTTTGTCAGGTCACGGTGGCTGCTATAAGTCGGGAGGGGGCGGTTTCTTTGTTTTGTTTTGTTCTTTTAAAATTTCCAGCCAAAACCAAAGATTTCCTAATGATTGTATAAACTCAAAACAAACAAACAAACCAAAGACAAAGGGCGTCTTCAACACCAAGCCCACCTGTGAGGCCGGCCTGGCTGGGAGAGGGTCTCTGTCCCCCGGGGTCCAGCCGGGGGGGGTCCAGCCTGGCCCCTGGCCCGGGGGCTGCCGCCTCCCAAACTCGCTGCCCCCGGGAAGGGGCAAAATCCGGGGCGCGGGCGCTGGGAGGGGGCTGCCGGGGGCTGCTGCGCAGGTGGGTTGAGGAGCTGAAGACTTGGGTGCAGGATTGGCTGCTCTGCTGGGTGCTTTAACCCTCTGGGGGCTGGGTGATGTTGATTAATACACGCTGAGGTGCACTTCTGAGCTTCCCCCCTCCCCCGTCACTGCTTGGAAGAGGCTGTCCTGTTGTGAGAAATCCCTGAAAGAAGAAGAAGCAGCTTTTCATTTCTCCTCTAGTTCCTTTTTTCTAGATTTCTTTTCTTTTCGCAGCACCACTGTGCAACTATGCATTGTATTTCTCAACCTTTTATGCTAGGTAGATGCCTGTGACTTTTTAACTTTTGGGGGGGGGATTGCAAATGGAGGAACTTTTTACATGGATCTTTTTAATCTCAGTTGATTGGGGGGTGTTTGGTTCTAGGGTCATACAAGCTCTATCCCAAAGCAAAATCCAAATGTTAATATTATTAGCCTGATGCAGATACCAAAGATAATTTCTTTCCTGCAGAACCTTAGACTTGTGTATTAAGTACGATTACCCAGCACTTGCATTAGTCTAACCTCAGTAATTCCAAAGCTTAGATGTATATTTTGGTATATTTCTGGGATATTAAAAAATTGTCGTTTAAATTCTTGTTTGTTTCAGTGTAATGCTCTTAAAGTCATAGCATGGAGATAACTGAACTTGTCCTATTCTTAGTAGTTTGAAATAATAGTATTTTTGTATGTTTTGGGTGTGTCTATGTATGTATTAACATAACAGTTTTCACTGCCTAGGTGTTCATAAATAAAAAAAACAACTAAGGGTTTTTAAACTGTACATAATATTCCATGAGGAATTTTCACCAGACCGCCAATTTGGATCGCATTTTCACTGACGGCCGCTCCCAACTGGGATTCTTTCTTTCTTTTTAAAGAGACAGCATGTTCTTTTTTTTTCCCCGTTGACCTGAGGTTATTTCTCAGTGTAAAGGGGTTTTCACTGTTGTTAAGGGATGGGCCAAAGAGGAAGGAGCTTCAATTTTGTTTTAAAAAAAATATTTAGCACGTTGGTTTGAAAGCTAACCCTTTGTACGAAGAATCGGGAGTCGAAAAACAAGCCCTTTTTTCTAGATGCGGCAATAGTTTTCAAAGAGACAGTGATTTGTGAATGTCTGTAGTGTCTGGGCAGTCCCTTTTTGCTTCGTTTCTCAGTAAGAGAAATTTGCAGTCTTAATGGTTTCACTACGCTGTGCAACTGCCTGCTTACACTGGCTGGGAGGGTTTTTTCTCTTGCCCTTCCTCATATACTGCATTTATACGCTTCAGGTCAGCAGAACACTTGAAATCGAGGGCCATATGGGAGTACCCGTACCCAAACACAACCCAAGCTTTTCTTGAAACTGAAATGTGAGAGTCCCACACATTTCAAAACCTCGCTGATCACACTAGGGGTGAGGAGGAAGGCGAAATGCTGTCTCTTTAAAGATGTCCTTTATTATTATTATTATTATTATTATTATTATTATTATTATTTTCCCAGTGGTTGCCTGCAGATAGCTGTAGGCATTGAGAGATTGTGTAGATTACAGTAAATCAGAATGAAAAGGTAGATTTTGTGTAGATGCATTTGTCTGCTGTAATTTTTTATATATATTAAACTTACTGTAATTGTACAGTTCATTTCTGTTGTAAACATCATTAAACCATTTTCCAAGTGTTTTAACATGTATGCACTTGTTTGTAGTTTTTTTAAATGTGTCAGGGGAAGGCTAATTCCCCTTCCCCGTGCTGCATCAAACCGGGCCAGGAGATTGTTCTTTCGTGCTCTTTGTCTTGTCAAAATGGAGGAGAGACCAGGGTTGTTTTGCACTCCGATTGAAGCTTTTTTTCTACTTCTGGATTATCAACTCCTCTCCCCCCCAAAAAAACAGCTTCAGTTGCTTCCTGAAGGCAAAGAGAAGAGTCAGCTCACACCCATGGTGAGTGTCCCCGAAACAAGCATTGGCTGCGGTTTGAAATCAAGATCTATTTATATATAAAGAGCATAAAGGTGGGTTTTTTTTCCTAAACATTTCTTCCCCATTGTTCAGTGGTTGGTATTTTATGACTGCCAAATCTTTTGACTTCTATATCTTGCAAATATGGTTATCATGATTAAAAAAAAATAAAGAAATAAAAAAATTAGTACTCTTTGTTCTTGCATCAAGAACGAGAGCTTTGCAGTAGCAGCTGTACTGTAGTTTGCAGCTCAGCTGTTTGAGGCATCACCCAATTCTCAGATTTTTCTTGTCAGTGCAGAGGGAACAGTAAGGGGTCTAGGAAGTGCTTTGCAAGAGACATTTGTTGCCATGCATGGGATGTCTCGGTTTACTTTTTTTTTTTTTGCAGTAATCTGGTGTCTTAGAAATATTTTTCAAAAGCTACAAGCACCTACTGCAGATAGTTTTACTGCTTAAGAAGTTAGGCACAGCCTTGTAATTTACGTAGCAGCAATTTCAGCAAGTTCTTCTGCTGCTAACCCAGTCCCTTAAGGAAGGTGTAATGAAGGTGTAACCTCACCTGGGCAGCGCCTGCAGCAGCAGTGCTTGTTCCCACAGTCCTGCATTAGCTCTGCTCCTTCTGTCAGGACTGGCAGAATGAACTGGTCAGCTCCTGACCCAAGTTGAAATGCCCTTTATTTTGCTGGGCTGTTTTTGTCCTTGCCGAGTTGCTTACAGGCTTTGTTGCACAGTCTTGTAAATCACTGGCAAAACTAAGCATGCAGCAGCAGGTGAGTCTCCCGTTTATACTTGGGTTTATACAGCATTTTTCCAACATCCCATCCCACTTTCCAGGTTGTGTTTAGAAGCTCCTGTCGGAATATTATCATCCTCAGCTCGCCTAGGTGGCTACGCTGCTGGCTGTAAATCAGTCCAGCCGGCCTGACTGTGTCAGCTAATGAGCTTGTGCCATTCCCACGCACGCACACACACACACACACACACCGGTCTTTGATACTAACTTTATTAGTTCATCAAAAATGCGTTACATTACTGAATTAGTATTGCTCTGGAATGATACCTGCATCATCTTTTAAAGGTAGCCTGGTGTTAGACTGATTGGGAAACTGCGTTTACATTGGATTTTGTACAGTTTCTGTTGCCCAGAAGTGATAGTTTTGGTCTATTTCTGACATGAGAATTATCATAACAACTCTTACAGGGGGAGCCTGTTCTGCGGCGATAGTTGTAGATGTTGATGTGAGAGGGCAGAAGTTTCAGCTGAACCCTTCAGCCAAATGGGATTCTCCAGGGTGCGTTTTCGTGACTTTTTCAGTATTACTCTCTTTATCAGAGTCCAGTCTCCTTGTTTTCATTGTAACAGGGGTATCTTCCACCTTCAGAGAAGTCTCTTAGGCAGGTTACCTGGCTGTTGTTTAGCTCCAGGTGCTGGATGAGTGGCAATGCCATTGCTTGATCTTTTCTTGGAGCTTAATGCTCGTTTTCTTTGTAGTGGAAAGCTGGCATATTTCACCTCTGTCCTTCACTACAGTAACATCACATCGCTTTTTACAACTAAAGAAAAAAGTCATCCCCCACTGAAGCAGTTTTTAAAACATAAATTTAAAGCAAAAAGTTTAGCTGGCCTGTATCTAAATAGCCTACAGATAAATACTACAGGAGGTAACTACAGCCCTATCTTTACAAGTTCTTAAAATGCAATGAAACCATAATTACATGTCTTGATACCCCCGGAAGGCAAGTAAGAGCTACGGAAACAGCTGTTTTCCTAAGTGTGGTCTGGTCCTACAACACAAATTGTACAAAAATTAGCCTAATAACCACTATTATTGGAAACAACTTTACAGATATGTACATTGTAATAGCTAAAGCTTGCAGTAACATGATTCAAGACGGAAGGGAGAAGGGACTGACCAAGTCCAGACATATTCTCTTGTGCACCATCCAAAGCAGGCAGATGCACTGAGAAGATACCCGGTGCTTATTATGGATGAAAAAGGCTCTCCCTCCTCTCCTCCCCAGAGCAGGTGGGCATCTCTCACCCTTGCCCATCCCCTCCGTGACTCCCACTTAGCGGGGGGGCAGAGGCTGCATTTGGAGAGCATCGTAAGTGTCCTTGGTTGCTGTACTGAGTCCCTGGAAAGGAGAGAAATGTGTGAGATCCCAATGTGAGTGCTCAGTTCTCCCTAGCTGACTGGTCAGGAATGGGATGGCAGGGGCTCAGTACCATAGTTTTAATATTTTTTTTTTTTTTCCTACAGAGGTTTTTACTCATGAGTGTTTCCTTAGTGTTTGTACGGTGTCAATAGCTGTCACTTACCTGAAGGCAAGATGGATCCTGAGTAACAGTTGTGAACATATGACTACAGCAACTCATCCTAACCGGTTATGCAGATCTTTGTAGTACATTTTATTTGCACATCATTAAGAGCGAACTGATGCTAGAGTGAACTTTGCTAACTAAATGAACAGACATCAAGTCATGAACTTTATTCTCTGGACTTCTCCTCTGTAATTTGGAAGGGAAGTCAGATGCAACTGCGGGTAAGTTGGCAGCGGGGCTTCGGATGGCTATGAACACCGGGAAGCAGCCCCTCACACCCCTTCCTGCGAAGCAGCCATCCACCCGCCAGCCTGCTCTGGGAGTTACAGCTCCCTGCTGCCGCCGTGGGGCCGACCACTCCAAGAGCAGAGCAGCAGAAGATGCGGCAGAGTGGCAGGTCAGCCCAGGAGGCTGCCAGAGCAGAGGTAACAGGCTTCCAGGAGCGAGGATTTAGTAATACACATTGTGCCTGCTTGTAAAACTTCTAGCTACCCTTCCCTCTGCTGTGAATATTTAGTGGCATAACGAGTACGCTGATAAGATAGTGCTTCTTATCAGCTGCCTGTGACTATCAGTAGAGCAGGTTTTGAAGAAAGGTACCGTTAGCTACAAATAAGCCACCTTACAGGAAAACTCCCTGGCATGTGATGCATCAGAACTTTTTAATACGTATTTTATTTCTGTCATTTTGAGATGTCGATAGCAATGTCCAGGCTTCTACAGAAAGTAAAACGCATTCTGGAACAATTATACATGGCAGCCCAAATAAGGCCTTTTGATGGACTCCTGGCAACACCGAAACCCTCCAGTGCACCAAGGGACTGGAGGTGCTGCCCAGTTTGTGCTCTGTATGCTACAGTGAGATGGGCTGAACTACTGATGCTTTCTTTGAGTTACAACAGCTGTTTGGCAATCTGAAGGTTTCCATTTAAGCAATAAACAATTCGGAGACAGAACTCTACGTGTCATCTGCTGCAGGTTCTCCAAGATGTTAGGATCTACGTGTCATCTGCTGCAGGTTCTCCAAGAGGTAGGATCATGGAAACGGTTCCTACCAGAGCAGTGTTCCTGCCAGTGGTATTTAGAACATGGCAGCCACTTTACCAAAGTACCAGCAATGTGGTCTTTGCCCTGAACCTGAGTAACTATCCTCAAGAAAGGTGCTTTGAAAGCTCTGCTTCAGCATGCATCGCCAACAGTGTGGTGAGATATGTAACTAGAGGCTACAATTAAGCCATGAAGATAGATGAGGGGAGCAGGTGCTGGATGTGTTGCCTACCTGATAGAGACCTTCGTTCCCTTTGCCTCGCCGCCTCTGCTGCTTTGAGAAAGAAAAAGATGTGTGGATTAATGGGTGCTTTTCCCGTTACTCAAAAAGAAAGAAACCACTGACTTTTCCCCCATCCTGTACTAAGGGTCAGCAGCAGCACTTGGCCTGGACACCCTCTGCGCAGGAGGGAAAGCACCTGCTAAGTCTAGACCAGCCCAGACACCCTGCAAGGGCTGTAGAAGGAGAAAATGGTGAGGACTGAAAATAAAAAAGAAATTATTTTGGTTTGCTGATGTATTTTCCTGTCATGCTGTTATAATGCTGCTATTTCTTTGATTTACTGTATGTATAGAGATTTGGCAATGTTCCTATAGATACCGATTGTTTTATGCAGTGAAGGCACACCTGGAAGAAATGGGGCTGTATTTTTTAAGCTGCTGCATGGCAGCTGGTGTCCGAGGGACTCTGCCCTCTGTTGGACAGACATGGATAAGTAAATTCTCCAGCGCAAATTTGGTAAGCTATCTAGATGTTGAAAGGAACTGCAGACAAGGCTGTCTGAGGACAAAGTCACGGAAGATTCAGTAAAATAGGTACTGGGACTGTCGTGGTACAAGTAGAGCATACAAACAAGGTCACTCAGGCCAGCCAGGTACAAAGAAAAACCTTCTGCTTGAATACGCTTGCTATTGCATTCCCGGGGGTACGTGGAGCTGCCAGGCAGAGCAGCCGGCTTGTGCCCAACAGCGTGATTTCCAGGTGAGAAGCAGGGACAGCAGAGCTTACAGCCCCCTGGCTGGAGGCTGCCACGTCAAGCCCATGGCTGGTCAGAACTGCTCTGCAGCAGCAGAGTACTGACTGCATCACAAACGTTTCACGAACACGTGGCAAAAAGTAGTGCCTGCCACAATTAAAATTGCAGCAGTCTGTTAAATGATCATATATCTAGAATGAGGCAAGGGTTTGGGGGTGTGTCCATCCCCAGTAATAGCAACAGTCATAAAAACATGCGAGACTTCATATACTCGTAGCTCATAAACTGAGCTTGAATGTGAAAGATGAGCACTAGAATAATAAAAAGGGGAAGGGATTAAATGTTGGTGTTGCTTCAGCATTTCTCAGCATGAAACTTTGTTTTGAAATGCCTTTTTTTCCACTTTTCACAGGGAAATGAAAGGTTATATTTAAGACACTGACATAAAGAGAATGTGTGTAGGTCACAGAAATTTTTCGTTTTTCCATAAACTGTGTCCCCAGATGTTTTCCTTTTCAACACAAGCTTCCCTCCGCCAGCAGTTTGTGCACAGAGCTAAAACTGTCCATTTGCTGCTAGGTTTACTCATAACTGATCCTTCTTAAAAATTTGAGAGTGGAGGTGAGGGAAGGAGGATGTTTCCCCCATTACTTGTCTGAAGACAGGTACAAGGAGGAGCTTGCAAATACTTACTTGTGCCTGTAAGGCAGACCAGCCTTGAAAGCCCATAGAGGGGAAACTGTGAACCTCCAGCTCTGAACTGCTCTGAAGGAACATGCTCAAGTAATGTGAGTTGCTGGGCCGCAGACGTTGCAGTGTGTGAAATTAGACATTTCCTTCAACTATTCCTCACCCATCTCATACCCTCTGTCTCCTCAGCTGGGGCAGCCATCAGAATTTTTCTGTCCAAATGTTGAAATATTCCCCCTTGACATTATCCAATCCATCCAGGGACGCTGCTGGTGTGCAGGCTGTGTTTCTAATACCGGTGGGACAAAGCTTACTGTCTGGTCTCTACCCTTGTTTTATGGCTACTGTAATGCTATAGCTACGTGTCCTTCTTCATAGGTAGTAGCTGCACCAAAAGTAGCTGCACCAAGCCCACCGGTCACTACAGGAAAAAGCTAAGTGCTTTCAGCTGTGCCTGTAGGTGCTGTGCAACATGGGGACTTCCTTGTGCAAGGCAGCTACGTGCAGCCAGGGCTACTGCTCTGTAAGGGAGTGGCAATGAAGAATTTTTCATCCCAGGCAGGAAAGTAGGACTCACCTCTCCCTTCATTCCGATTTCGCTGTATGCCTCGCCCATCTTGTCCTTCTGCAGTGACTGCAAGCAGAGACGGGGAAAGAGTCAGTATGTAACTAGAAAAGCCAAGCCAGCCCCTGGCTGACTGCACTCCACACCTGTACTTCTGGGGCTGCCTTGCCTTCAAAGCTTCAATATATTCCAGAGAAGAAGGGACAGTGGTGAGGCTTGATCGATGTGCATTTAAGTAGGTGCTATACATGATCAAATCTGCTTAGCGTATCAATACCACCTCATCTCCAAACACTTAAATGAATATGACTCTACCTTCAACCAAGTGATTTATCTAAACTTGCACCAGATACTACAATCAAAGCTGGGCCAAAGAAAAGCTTTAAGCAGCATTTGTTCAGGAGACAAACCCTAACATGCAGCTCAGGCCCAGAGAAAAGGGAACTCTAACACTGCAGGGTGAAGGTTAAGAAAGAGGAGCTCTTCCTTCCTGCATCCAGGGAAGCAGTTCCCAAATCCTCACAACCAGCTGTGATCAGAGTGTCTGGATTCAATACTGATGAAGGCCAGTCTTGGAAACAAGCTCATGTCTCAGTAAGCACTGAACACCCAGAAAGACCCGAGTTAAGACATCAGCTTTAGCGTTCATGTCCCACCCTTTGGAACACAGATCACCATGTTTAGCCAGAGTTAAATAAATTAAATCAAGAGGCTCTTAGGTAGCCGCTCGTAGGTGCACTGGCATTTGGCTTTCATCAGAGAGGCCGGAGAACAAGCACATAAAATACTGCAGCATCAGTCACATGGGACAAAGGTTGGTTAGTCCCTAATGACTAACACAAAGGGATCAGCAGGTATCTTGATCTGAATTCTTTTCCCCATCTGCCAATGTGTTTCTCCTATCACGGAGAAAGGAGCAGAAATTTTCTAGCAAAAAAGTGGGGGCTGAAGGGAAGAGAAGTCTTTGAAAACAGCCATTAAGTTTGAAGCAAAGCTGAAATTGGGTAGGGGGAAAAAGTGTCTCCTGTGAAATAGAAACTCTTATTTCCATCCCTCCCTCCCTCTCCTCTCCCTCCAGCTCTCTCTACTCACAGTGTAGACGGTGTCCTGAGGGTTCTTTCTTCTCTGCTGTAAAACAAAAGAAGAAAGTTGCCCGTGCATTGCACTATCAGCATCACCCACCATTTTGTATGTGGCTGTGCATTTGCTCTGAGGCATAGTTACAGCTCTACGGACATGCTGTACCCATTATGGCCTGTTTTGCCTCCACCCATAAGGCTCTGTTAAGACAACTTGTTCTCTGGAAAATTAACTTAATTTTAATAATTGATAAAACTTAGCTCTTCTCTGCTCAATTCCTACAGCTGTCACCTGCAGGCGAGCCCTACACACTGATGCAGGTTTCCCCTCCCTTTTCCTTTGAAACTGTTGGGTGCTACAGCAGAAACAGTTTTTTGGCTGCTGCTTTACTTTGTTGGCACTTGTGTGGTGGTGTCACGTGCAGCGAGCTCTCGTGAAACACCCACTCCTGCCTCGCCTGCTCCACATCCGCCCCAAAGATGGGTGTCACTTCCTATTCTGGGTGGCTGCGAGCTCTCAGCAAAGTGACAGGGAGGGGGCACGAGGGGCAGAGATCAAAGGGGAGGGGGAAGGTTTACTCTTGTCCCCACCACGCTGTCAGCCGCCTGAGTTACTACACAGATTTTTGCCGTTCCCTCTCCAGGAAGGCACTGGTGCGTAGCAAACGCGTGATGAATGCCTGCATGTCTAAACAGCGGTTAGACATGACAAGGAAGGAACCAGATTAAAAGAAAAAAGATGCATGTGTGGGAGGAAGTTACCTGGTGTCTCCCGCCGAGCTCAGGGTCTGCACCTCGCTTTGCCCCCAGAACGTCATATTCATCTCTGTGTCCACGAGACAGTTTCTGAAAGGAGAAAGCAAGAAGCAATGACGGACATGATGACCATGAGAAAACAGATCTTGACTTAACACAGGAAAAGAAAGGGAACCCAGTTTTGTGTCTAACTTCAGAAGTATTATAAGAGACCTAGGCATTATTTTACCCCTGTCAACAAAAATTTCTATGATTAAGCCATGGAAACAAGAAGTGGTCTGTGTAGCACAAAATTGCAAGCTATTGCATCAAGAACCTTTCTTAAGTAGAAATGAGCTGAAAATGAGAGCACACAAGGGGGAGGGACTCTGACTTTTGTGCTTTCTCGCCCACTGGTGGGTAAAGATGCACAAACTTGATTTTTCTTGCAGAACAGCTTGTCTAAGTTTGCATCAAGTGGCCGTAGAAATTTTATGCGGAACACATTTCTGATCTAGGAAAGGTTACCTTGGAAGAGGGCAAAGGAGAAATTTCAGGTCAGAATAACACAGCTGACAGTGTGCTACTGAAAAGGTGACAGGCGACACTTCTTAAATTGAAAAAAAACGCATTAGTGTTCACACAGTTAAACAGTAGAACTTATCACAGGATGTGGCTATGGTCAAAAGCGTGAGAGAAAAAAAATTAAAATCAAAAGACAACCAGACATAGCAAAAATAGCTAGAGTTTAATGCTGTCATGAGTGAGCAATTTAGCTAGGAAGGACAGGCAGGATCTTGACTCTGTCCTCTCTCGCTGCCTGAAGAGCCATCTGACGCTGGCTACAATCAGGGCCCAGCGGACCGGACGAGGTACGCCTCTAGTACAAGCTGGTACAACAAGTCTCACGCTGCAGGACAGCAGGAAAGCTCTGGGACAGAGAGCCAGACTGCGATGACTCAGGTTCCACACACTTGACGATACAAGAGCTACACTCGCCCAAAGTCAGCAATGCAGCATTCCTGGGCGTTTGCCCTTTCTCCATCCCACATCAAGTAACACCAGCAATGCGGGTGGCGGTGTGCCTCTGAGTCGCCCCAGGAATGGCAGTCGGTGAGAGCTGCAAGCCAACTGCAGAGGGCTGAGCACAAAGCAGGGGTGCACACATCATATGTAACAGTCCAGTGGCTGCACGCACACACACACACACACACACTCTTGCAGCCAAGTTACATCATGGTACAGCACACCAAGCACTGCCTCTGAAACAGTCTGGGTTCCTGGTATACCTTCAGCTCGGGTGCTCAAATCAGGAACCTACAGCCCATATACCTATCTAGCGTCCAGCCAGGCAAGTGACAATAGAAGCTGCCCTTGTCAGATTTTACTTTTCCTCCTTACAGCTGCTGTTCTTGCACACTTGGGTATATTGCTTTCATTAGCTGGATCATCAAGTTTTGCGGATCCACAGGCAATTCACTATTCATAAATGCCCCAAAAGGCCTGTCTAGGTAAAAGATTTGAAAACAAACAAACAAACAAAACCCAGTAGTTACTTACATTATACACATCATCCTGGCCTGGTTGCAGCTGTGGTTCAGAGGCCTGGCTAAGCTGGAAGAGAGACCATACCATGAGCAGAGAGACAGCAGCTCTGTTCAGTCCTTTCATTCCCTCTCTCCTAGAAGTTACTCTCATCAGAAACAGGGCATCCCATAAGCAGCCACCCGCGGCACCAAGGGGGCTATAGGCAATGCCAGCAACTGCTGTGCTGGCACTTTTACCACACGATAGGTTGCTCTCAGCAGCCAGGCCATTTTACTCGCACATAACACCAGTTCACTGCTACTCAAAGTATCTGTATTTTTCCCACACACACTCCTTTGCGTTCCTATTCTGTGCATATCATAATCTTGTGCTATTGAAAATAGTTCCATCAGGCTATAAAATTTCCAACTGCAGCTCTGCCCATGCAGGGAGCCTCGGTGGGAGAAACCACAGGAGTTTCTGCAACCGCAGCAGCACGGTTAAGACATGCTCTGGGTGGGGGAGGAAGAGCAGCTGGTGAGCGCACCATGGCTGCAGCAGCTCCCTGTGCCAGGTTCATGCTCCTCCTTGGATGCTTTGCTGAGCTCTCCTTAACTATGGCACTCTCATCCCGCACCAGGCAAGGTGCACAGCTCCTGCCAGCAGGCACAGGGCACACTCTGTGTGCCCCAGTGGCTCATCCCTCTAGCAGCCTCAACAAGACTTCCAGTCCCAGAGAGCACTTTCATCTGCTGTCAGGATTTACACTGGCAACAAAAAAAGGTTTCTCCTTCACCATTACTGAGTTCTGCTCATTTCTTCTAAACATCCCTCCCTCCCTCTGGGTTCAGCACTGGCTTTGCAGTCCTGAGAAATGATCCCACCAAAGAGGCAGTGGGACACCATCAGCAGCACAATATCACCCTCTCAGGGCTCCTGCTGGTGGTCTCAGCCACGACCTGGTGAGAAGCAAGCTGAGATCCCAAGCGCAGCAAACCTTTGCTTCTGGGGGCAGGCTGAGCCAGATGTGCAGACAGCGGCTAAGACACTTTTGGCCTGCTTAGGCTTGGCTGAAAGCACCATTGCACTGGATTGCCCTGTGCTGGCGCGAGGTAGACGGAGCCTCGCCTACAACTAGCAGAGGTCTCAGAGCATGTGCATGTCTGGAAATGTACATGACTCCATCACATCTTCTTCCGTGGAAGCACACTAAAGCACTAAGTGTCTCCGTAGATGCTGAACAGTTGCTGGATGGTAACAATGACTCCTCTCCTGCGGTTGTTGGGGTTACATCATTTGCATCATCACACTCATACTATCAAAGACGTCTGACTTCTTGAGACATTTTAATACATGCTTCACAAGCTTGGCATTTATCCCAGATTTTCTGTATATTCCCTCCTCTCTTTCCAAAAACGAAGCAGCAGAAGAAACCACATCATTGTTGATCAGGCATTTCCCAGCTACAACAGCCAGAATCTCTGACTGCACCCATAACTGTAGCATCAAAATCCTCTCATGTACTGTCTTCTCCATTCATGAGCCCTCAGAAAGAACTCCCCTAGGTTGCTTAGGCTGGCACCAGAAAAGGAGGAAAGTAAAAACACAAAAAAAGAGAAAATAAAAAAATAAACCAGTCTTATTCTAAGAGACATGCTTCCTCTCCACCCCCGCTTTCCAGCTAAGCCCACCTTGTTTACACCACCAAAGCCAAATGCATCAGTGTTTGGATAAACTGACCTTTGCTTTCACAAAAAGGGCTGTCATGATGACTGCGTAAATGAAGAGGAATCCATCCAGTAAATAGCAGAGTCTTGGGTCTGTCAGTCCAAGAACTGATACAGCATCTGTATAAAAACATCAGATATATCAACAAACAAAGCCATTTGTATCACTGCATGCTTGATGGCATAAATGTGCCAGTGCTGTACAATGCTTCATGAAAAAATAGCCAGTATGAGGGCAAGTCTGCCCATTTGCAAAGGGGATGGAAATCTGAATAAGAATCATAGGATTAATTAGGTCAGAAGGGACAACCGCAGGTCCAACCTCTCTCTAAACAGGGTCAGTTAGATCAGGCTGTCCAGGACCTCAGCCAGCTGTCTCCAGGGATGGAAATGTTTGCAACCTCCCTTGACCAACACAGGACATTTTACCCAGGGTTTCCCACCCACAGAGTCCAGGCTCTGCTCCCTGCAGCTTGCAGGCACAGGTCAGGAAGCGAGCACAGGCTCTGCGTGGACATAAGCAAGGATTGCTAACAATGCAGTTACTGCAAGAAAGCTTCACACAGAACACTGGGGAAACCCAGCAGCATCTCCTGCTGGGATTCATTACAGGGCCTGGTTACAGATTCTTTCATCAACTAAAACTTTTGCGTGTGTGAGAAATACACCCGTTTGGACAAAATTTTAGGGAAGGGTTTCTCAGGACAAAATTTTATGTTAAATGTAAAGAAAGATTGACACCATCGTAGTTAACTGGAGATCCAGGCTGAAATCGCTACTCTACTTTATCCAGAAGAGGAATTTGAAGATGCATCTCCCGTATCCCAGGTTATCTGTTGTAACTGTAAAGCTGCAGTGTCTTCTCTGTGAGGATTCTCTTGGGCTCCTGGTTTGCGGATGTTGGAGACCATTAACCATGAGAAGGGAATTAGGGGCAGGAGAGACAGACTTTTAACCCCAGATGTCAGGACACATGCATGAGATATCCATGAGACACCCTGATATGCTTTTGGTTTGAGAGGAAGGTGTTAAACCTGAATTCCCTGCACAGGAACCTCAACTGGCTGCCTCTCGTTGGATGGATTGCCTCCACAAGATTTTTATTTTATATTTGTTTTTAAAAGAAGTGTTAAAACTTTTCTGAGGGAGAAAAATCTACTACCCTAACTGAGAGCTCGATAAAATTGTTACTCCGAAGATGTTGATGTTCATTTCCTAGTCAACACTGCACATGTTTATACCCTGGCCGCATCAACCAGTGCACAGTAATATTGTTGGTTTTCAGCAGCTAAAACTGATGAAACTGCCTCTGTATCAGTTCGTAAGCACGTAGTAAGTTCACAAATGTAGCTAAAAAAATCAAAGCAATTCAAGTCAAGAAGCCTAAGTAACTACAGACCCAATATGCAGCTTCAGGTCCATCCCGAAAGGAAAAGCCGTATTGCACAGTTATTAAAAAAAAAAAAGTCACTTAAAAATTAATCTGAGATGTGCTTTACACAAAGAATTGGAGGGACTTCAAAAGAGAAAGACAAGAATGATCAAGAGCCTGTGAAGCCCTTCAGTGAAGATAAATTGAAAAGAATTGATATGATTCATCGCCTTCCTAAGGTGAACAAAGTATGGCAATTCTTATTAAACCACATGTGATGAAGGGTAGTTGAACCACTCAGTGCAGAGCTTCAAGGTGCTGGAGTTACTCCAGCGCTGAGAGCAGGACCATTCTGCGCACTGGGGTTTCTTCCCGGCCCATCGGTCCACACTGATGATTTCAATAGAAGAAACTTGCAGATGACATTCAGGCAGTACGCACTCACCACCGTGAGGAAGCCTCCTTTGCAGAAATAATGGTGATGGCCTGTCGCACTGCTCAAGTGTGCAATTTGTAAAAAGCATGACTGAAAAGCCGTGCCTGGATACTTGGTAATGTAATTGTAAATTCTAAAGCAGATGATGATACAATCGCTGTTCCCACTGACAGCCTAACACAGTCAGAAAAAAAACTATTTCCAAACAGTAGATTTGTTTGCTTGTCTGAACTAGGAGTTCACATTCATTTTTTAAAAAATCGTGTTTTAAGAAACAAATCCATGGAAATAAATTAAGATTAAGATCCTAGATGTTTTTCCTTCTTCCCTTCCTATTTCTATTACTTTAAAAATAGGTTCAAAGCACTTTATAAACAACCTTCACCACATTTTTTCAGGATTATAAAACCTCATATCGATGGGGTAAATGGAGACAGAGAGATTAAGTTATGTGCCTGACATTGTATATTAAATCAACAAACAAGCTGAGATTAGCTTCCTAGAGTTTTTCTTCTAAACAGTCACAGGACAATATTTTACACCAGAGTTGGTTCGACATAAAACCAGCTTGAATCACATTAGACTTGGTAGATAAAATGCAGCATCAGGGACTACAGCTGTACAGCATTCAGAGGCAATTTGTTTCTAGCAGTAATTGAGGTGCTTTTGCACAGTGCCACAGTCTGCCCCAGTGTACCCTGGCCTCGAGCTGGACGTGTCCAGAAGCAGCTCAAGGCTTTCCAGCACTGCACCCAGATCAGAAATACAATGTAAGGAGGGTGAGCAGCCCAGCACAGAGCCAGGCAGAGCCGGGAAGCCTGGGGGTATCTGAGATGCTGCTGAAGAAGGTTTTGGGGATCCTGGCCCTGACTCCCTTCTTCCCGTACCAAAGCAGAGCACGTTCACACTGTCCTCTCAAGTCTGTCATTTCTCCAGCACTAATAGACTCCTCAGCCCAGGAGGAACCTGAACAGGAGACACAGAGAACTATGGAGAAGTCAAGAGTGCAAGCGACTTAGCTGTAGCACCGTGTCAGCTGTGGTCAAGTGCCTACATGGTGATTATCTGGGACAGCCTGGCCCCCAGCACCCCAGGTAATGCATTAAAGCTGTTTAATGAGCGAAATCCTGCTAGACATAGTCTGGCTGTGATGGTTCCTGGAAAAATATGTACTGAGACAATGATACAGTTCAACATTTAGAAACAAACCAAGAAAATGAATTTTCCTTCATTAATATGTTTAATTTCTGTATTTTTTTTTTTTTTTAAAAAAAAGGTACAAAGCACTTTCTAAATAATAACCCTTGCAACAGCTTTGCGGATTAGAAAGCAAGAGAGCAAAAGATACAAAGCCTATCGAAACAAAGGTCAAAGAGATAGGAAGCGTAATGAACAAGCAGCAGTTAAAACAGTTAGCCTCCCTTCATGTGAACAGGATCAGTTTAGGTTTTTAAATCTCTAGAGAAGGGGTTACTGCCTCTTCAATATTTGCACAACATGCACAAACAGAAGGCCAGTCCCTTAGGCACTACCAAAATGCACCCTCTGCCCCTCGTCAGTCCTGAGCCATGGTTTGGAGTGCTGAGGCCAAGGTTGCAGCGCTGCAGTGGATGGGCTGATGATGGGAACAGGGCAGAGCCAAGCGGGCCAGGCCAGAGGGAGCAGTCATACTCAGCTGCCTCACGCAGAGCAAAATGAAATAAAAAACATTTCACTGATAATTCCCACTCTGTTAACCTTACAGATTAGCTAGTGCCTAGTGTGAGTTGCACAGCATCTTTTCAATATTCATATATCTCATATATTGAGACTGAGAGAGTTGGGGCTGTTCATCCTGGAGAAGAGAAGGCTCCGGGGAGATCTTATTGCAGCCTTCCAGTACCTAAAGGGGGCCTACAGGAGAGCTGGGGAAGGACTTTTTACTATGGCATGTAGTGATAGGATGAGGGGGAATGGCTTTAAACTGGAAAAGGGCAGGTTCAGATTGAAGATTAGGAAGAAGTTTTTCACTTTGAGGGTGGTGAGGCACTGGAACAGGTTGCCCAGAGAGGTTGTTGAGGCCCTATCCCTGGGGGTGTTCAAGGCCAGGCTAGACGTGTCCTTGGGCAACCTGGTCTAGTGTGGGAGGTGTCCCTGCCTATGGCAGGGGGGTTGGAACTCCATGATCTTCAAGGTCCTTTCCAACCTAAACCATTCTATGATTCTATGATATACCAGTGTTTTACCAGCCCAAATTTCAGCAGTCCAGTAAAATACAGCAGGGTTTTAAAGCAAGGTGTCTAAGTACAGGCATGCAGCACAGCTAATGCCAAGTCACGGGCTGGCAGGGAATACAGTTACATTGCATTGTAAATGATGCCAAGCTTACTGCTTAAATGTGGCTCAGACAAATAGCATCTCTCTCTCCAGTCATCAAAAAGGATTTGAGTCACAAGCCGACATCTAGATACACAAATACGCAAGCGACTAAGGGTGAGGTCAAAGTGGTGCTCTTGCTCAGGAGGGAAGCAAGCTCTGAAAGAATAGCAATTAGAAAGTTTACGCTTACTCTTGCTCACCATGTGCTCCTATGCAAGTAGCTGCACAGTTAGATCTCCCATTGCACAGTGGGGATGACATTTACTCATCATCCACCGGGATGTTAAGGAAAACCAGAAACAAACTTTGCAACTTACAGCACTAGGTAAATTTTTTTTAGGAGTTTGTACAGAAGAAGCTATGGAAAGATGACAAGAGGAGTGGCAGGGCCATGGCAGATGAGGCAGCAGGGAAAGAGACAGGGTCAGTAAGTGGGGCACTGCTGCATTTTGTGACAAGGTTGTCAGCCTTTCTCAATTCCAAACCCCAAGTGCCAGCCACCACTTTTGGGACTTTTTCCCAAGCTGCGCTTCTGCCATGAGAAGTTTCTTCCCAGCACTTCCTCCTTCCAAAGCCTGGACATTTGTTCCCCTCTTCTCCTCTCCTCCAACCCAGTGATGCAGCCCTGCCTCCTTCTATGCCCGGTCACTCTCGTGCCACTGCAGGTCGGTGGACATGCACGCCTGGACCTCAGGCTCGCACACCTCCCTCATCCCACTCCATCCTCTCACCCCCAGAGCAGCACTGCCACTGCCCCCGTAATAAACCTCCGTGGTGTTTTACTTTTTAAAGTACGGGGAGGGGGAAAGCAGAAAACCCAAACTCACACCAACTGCTGGTGACAAGCGAGTGAGAAAAAAACCAACCCTCCAGCAACAGACCAACAGCAACCCCATTAGCCAAAGCAGAGGAAGCCCAGGGGCCAGCGAGGGAGGCTGCGCTGCGGGCGCCCGCCTCGAGAGCCCTGTGCGGCAGCCCGCCCTGCACGGTGCGGTTTCGGAGAGCAGTTTGAACCCTGGGGCTCAGGCCTAGCACCAGCTTTCCTGTGCGTGGCCATGGTGCCAGGGGTTTATCTCCAGCCACCTGCCCACCCACCGCTTGGACGCACCTCCAGCAGCTCCCCTGCTCCAGGCACAGAGACAGCTGGGGAGTCCCCAAACCCCACGTCCAGGCACATCCATGTCGTTCCGAAACATGGCATGACTGGCAGGTGCTGCACCCTAGGCTGCCGGTCCACAGGGCTGGCCCCCACTGCCGACTCAACGCAGCCAGTCTCAATGGAGATCTGCTGTAGTGAATCACTGAAACACAGCCTGGACATGCTGTTTTGTTTGTTTTTTTTTAAATAGGATTTTCCCCCTCCAACAATTTTAGTGTGCATCTGTATTGAGTTAGACCATGATTCCGGGTAACAGTTTAAGAAATACAGACCGTAAAAGCTGAAGTACTTGTAAATTCAGATAAAATCTGTCCACCATGAAATTTTCTCTCTCCCATGGCCCTCATTAAGTGATTCATTTAAGAGTTTTATTTTTAGGGGTTACCACAATTCAGTAACGTGGTTATAAATGAAGAGTTTTATCTTCCCTAAAACTGAGTTTCTCAGAGAAGCCCATGAAAACCAATCCCAGCTCAAGAGATTTACTGATGCAACTGCAGGTACATAGAAAAGCGTTTAAAGACAGAAACTGTAGTGCCTTCTCCCAACAACCGAGAGCTGCCACAGCTACGCGCCGGGGCGAAGCAGGCAGCTTTTCTCAGACACCACCATCCTCCACCAGCAGTGATCCAAGGGACTCACAGTCGCTGCATACAATTCACCTCACTTCTACCCCTTATCTTCTGAAAACCTCATGCTGCAGAATTGTGTTTCCAGACCCCCACCCAGGGGACAGACTTTCACAGCAGTGGGTGCACTGCCACCACACCGCACATCAGGCACCCACCAGGTTTTCTCTACGGAGGTCGAACTCAGGGAGAGATGGGGTGTGATGGATCTTGCCTCGATGCCGCTGTCTCTGAAAGCAAGATGCTGAACTGGAGATAGCTGCCTGGGCTGGGGGCAGAAAGGGAAGGGAGATGAGCACCCCGCATGGTGCTTCACTTCAAGTGTATACGGGCTTGCATCTGAAGGGACAGCACAGACTAAACACTTAAAAGCTAGCCACCTAAAATTATGAAAGATAATGCTGTTCATAAAGAACATACCTATCCTGGGGTTGGTTTATTTCTATATTTCTGTATTTTTTACTCATAAATAATAAACAAACCTGGGACAGTCCAAGATGAAGAAGCAGAGGCCAAATCCTCCTTCCCTCGCAGAAGGAAGAGGCTCCTCCTTGTCATTGTTTGGGCACACAGATGGAAAAATCTGAGCGACTACAACTGAGGAAGAAAAGGCCTGGATTACACCAGGCACGATGTATTAATAGGTCTGACATGCACAGTATCCAATTAACAGAAATGAGCGGAGTGACGTGAAAGGTGTCTCTTGCATCAAACCAATATGCCAAGTCAGGAGCCTTCTCCCTTTGTGCAGAGACTAAAGATAGTCCTGTCGATCATTAAATTATGTTATGATTACAGGACCAAGTAACACTTTCAACATAAAACTTCCCCACTACCATATCTGCAAAACGAGGGCGCCTAAGGAAAGCCAGCAGGCTCTTACCACAGGAAGATACAATAACCCCACTACAGCATAATGAGCCATGGAGCTTGCTGCCTAAAGAAATTTCCAGGTTTGTCTTTTCATACTAGCCACTTGCCTTGGCAAAAAAGTTAAAAGCTGTTTACATTACTGTTTGGGTTTTCTTTTCCTCACCACCAGTTCCTTTAGCACTGAGGAAGACAGTATTTGTCATCAATACTCCATCACATATTTATGAAACACAACATGGCCAAAAGCACAGCTCGTGCCCATGAAGTTCAACATGTTTTGCTGCTCTCCTCAGCTTTAAAGCCAAGGAACAAACTGCCAATAGGATCAGGATTCATGTTATAATACCAGACATTAGGCAGCCAGAATAAATACATTTTAAAAAGGAAAGTATTTCAGCTCATTAACTTCCACTTTTTTCGTGCCAAAGGATGTTAGCACTATGGAAACATGAGGTCAAGTTAAAGTGCTTTAGGATCCTGGTGAGCCCTTCATACTCCACTAGGATCCCTTTCAGGGAGGCAGTATCACAAAATTCAAATAATGCAAGTTTCCATCTGATTAATTTGGGAAGAAATAGATTCAAAAGAAGGAAAGGATTATAATGCCACGAAGGGCCAAACATTTTCTAGCACATCGTGGAATAAAGACTAATAAAAAGTCCAGGGTACTGTAACAGGAGCAAAACAGGAATACCTCCAACAGCCGTCTGATTTGTGGAAAGAGGACCCGGTGTGTGCAAACAACAATGAATGGTCTACCCTTCCACTCTGAAGGTGAAGAAAATTAACTTTTAACATATTGTTAAATAAGGTGATCTTTCTGCCCTCCAAATCTTTCCAGAGCCTCATCAGAAACGGAAAGAAGGGGAGTGCCTGCTCATCTCTGGAAGGGGACTCCTCACTTCATCAAAACAGTCAGTCATTCTCAGAAAAAGCAACTGCTTTCACTTCTCACTTTTGCAAGAACTTGGTGCAAAGGGCTTTCCTGAAGCGTAGGGCGATTGCAGAACATGGATATCCAACCAGCTCAGGTGACAGATGCAACCCGTGCAGCTTTTCCAGCTTTTGTAGGGGTTTTAGATTAGACACATGCTTTTACTAGACCCATCTTCATCAGGGATAGCAGAAGTTTAATCTAGTTAATGCAAAAGACGCTCCCTGCTGTAACTTTTCTATTGTCTAATCCAATCTGGTGTTAAGTGTCCCAAGAGGCAAGACTTACTATACAAATGGGTGTTTCTAGGTCTGTTACCCCTTCCCTTACCAGTTCCCTTCCCTTACCACAGTGCATCCCACAACAACAGTACCTCACTCCGGACTGATTTACTATTAGGTGGCCTTTTCATCTTTAGCTCCTGCAACTCAATGCACATGATGGAGGACTACTTAAAAGAATTCAGTCTACACATCTCGGCTCACTGGGAATCCCAAAGAGGGATGCCGTAAGGCTGAAAAAGAGACACTAAGTTAGACACAAGATGCAGTGATCACAATATCAGATGTGTTTCTCTGTTCAGTGAGCACCTCACAGACGTGGCAGACATTCTGCAAGCACTTTAATTAACACTTTTAAGTTAGGTTTTACAAAAAGCGGCGGGAATATGGTTATGACAAACAGCTTGCGGCCAGCTCAATGCTGATGCTCCAGTAATCAAGTATACTGACAATACAAAGAACGGTTATCAACTGGGATATTTGTAAGGCACCTCCCCACTCCCTTTTATCCTAGCTTCAGACTTCCAAAAGTCATTAAGCCTGTGCTGGCTATCACTATTGGTGGGAAGTTACTTTCTACTAGCTGGGTAATAAAGTAATAGAAATATCTGTGCACAAAATATTCAGAGTCGATCAGCAAGCACAGACTTAGTGCATTTTCTTCTTGTCTCAGTGCTAGTGCAGGGAGGGACTACTCTGATTTCAAAATAAGTGCACAAGCCCAACAAGAGACTTAACAGGACTGTTTTGTCTCAGACTGAGCTCAGTTTCAACTCTCTTGATCAGCTGCAAGAGAAGAAAAGTAGGAAACTTTCCCATCGCAACAATGCAAACTGAAGGAGGAGGTGTTGGAAGGAGAACTGCAGCTACAAGGCTATTTACAGAAGTAAGTCAGCCCATGAGCTATTCCTTGCGTTGCAGCCAACATGGACCAAAGCTGCAGCAATTACAGGAGCCGTCCTTGACGTATCATCAGACAAAGCCATGAACGTATGCTCATCGCAGCTAATCATACTGGGATGGAACTGGCTTTCCTCTCATTTCTCCAGGATAAATTTCCACCTAAGCTCACCTACAGCACCAGATCTAACTTGTGCCGAAAGAGCCAGTGTCAGGAAGGGCACCAAACCCTCAATAATGAAAGCCATCCACTTTTTTAGGTTAAGGAAAAAAGCAACTATAGCAACTTTTTGCAAAACCCAGGTGACTGTTATCCAACCTTTCAACACATTCCTCATATACTGTTTTTCAGCAGATAAATACCATGACTGAATCATAAGGAAGGTCGTCATATGCAAAGCCATGGAAAGGTTGCAAGATTTACTTTAGCTTATCCAGCAGGACAACTGGCAGTAGACTGTTTTAAGACTCACAAAGTCTCAAGATGTTTTCATTTCAGTCCCTGTACGGACATCCACTTGCAAGAAGGCTTCTGAAGGTGAACAAATTACTAGTGAAGCTTGGTGTCAAGCAGAGAAATAGTTAAATCATCTTACAGAGGCAGGTTATCAGGCAGGAAGAAGGTTATACCGGCCCCAACGGCTGAGGCTCCATACGTTGCAGACTCTACACACATCGCGGAGGGAGAGGTTTCAGAGCAGGCCTTCAGTCCCCTGCTGCTGACCCACTTCATGGAGAGCCATGTGTGTCATGTCCTGCCTCTGCTAGAAGATGCACAGGCAACAACCCATGCAACAGCGCTTAAATACTGAGTAAAGAGAAAGGTTGATTGGTTTCATATTAATTCCCTGCATATTCTTTTTGCATTACTGCTCACCAAAGCTTAGCAATAATAATAATACTATTGGGGAATATTCCACCCTGAAAACAATGCTCTGCACGTGAAGTATTTCACAGGCCTCATAAAAAAGAGCCAACAAACAAACTTACCACAAAATGGAAATATCACAACAAACCTCACCTGGTCCTCGACAGTCTCAGAACAAGCCCTAACTCCACAGACCTTGACGAATTCACCTTGAGGAAAGAAGGAATTGGTTCTTCCACCTCTGAAATGTTCTTCCTCTAATTTGGAAGCATTCACATTTTCACAGGATGTAGCAACTATACATCTAAAATTCTGTGGCAAAGTAAAACGCTGCTAAAGAGAAAGGGATCTGCAAGTGGGGCGCGGGGGCATGGCTTTATTAACACCGCACTGCGGAGGCCTGTGCTCCCCTGTCAAGTGATATAACTGTGGTCAGTACGCCTCCATCACTGTATTTTATTACAAGCCACCTGAAGGACTACACCCAATTTTAGAAAACCTTATCTCAGATTGCATTACAGGATAAGAAAAAAAAAAAAAGGTTATATTTTGAGACATACCTTCTCATACACAGGTAGAAAATGGCAGATATGAAAAGCCTATATATAGACATATTTTGACTGAATTAAGGACTGTTAAAAAGCAAGGCATTCCTGTGGTAGGGTGGGCATGGGGGAAATAGGAGGAAAGAGTTTCCTTGTCATTAATGACTTTACACAATACCTTTATTTTGCCACCCATAAGGTAAGAATAACAAAAGTAATATTTTAACTGTCAAAAATATTGAAGTGCTCTCAAAATCTCAGACACTAGGAGTTAGTACCTTCTCCTAGAAATTAGTACCTAATTTCTTCTCTGCGGAGAGACAGACTTGTTGGAAAAGCAAAACAAGGAATAAAAAAGGACCCCAAGCTCTCATCACAAAGAAATTTTCTTGTATATTTACAGTAAGAGTTCACACCGTCCTATGTCAGTGTTTGTGACTGAGATGAAAGTAAACAGTTATGCTTTACCCATATCTACAGTGCATGCATCTAATATTAAAATTTATCAAGTTAATTCCAGTATTCAATATATACATTAAAGTATATCTCTACATCACCAGTAACAAACGAGAACTGTTTACAGAGGTATCTGTTAGCCTTCAAACTACTTTTGCAAATATTATGTAAAGTCCCCAGTCATGCCTGATATCTATTCTGGTAGTTAATTTCTATTGTATTAACTATATTTTTTCCAATTGTTCATTGGTCATAATAACTACTGTGCTGAATGGGAATACGAGAGCTTCCAAGCAAAGCTATCTAAAATTAGTAAGAATACCAAACTTAAGAATATGATGGTGCAGGGTTACGAAAAAAAAAATCACAATTTCTGTTGTTGATGTATAATATGGGTATTAAAATTGCATTTTTTGGTAAAGCAGAAAAACCTCAGTATTGTAGACTTTCTAGAAATGCCTTTTTTTTTCTCAGTTTTAAATTTTTCAGTGTTATGTGTAGCTGACAGTCCAGGTAACCACTCTATATTTCAACTTACATCACAGACCTACTAATAACATGAAATCCTTTTTCAGAAGAGGCTCAACTTCAGAGTTCATTTGCTAGCGATAATTACAGACAATATTGCACAAAGCTTTAGTGACCTATAGCAATGCTCTGGGTCAGCTTGTCTGAAAAGCACAGTCCGAATTCTGCACTCCCTCTATCCAGGAAATCTCCATCGTTTCCTGCAAGCATTTCATGACAAAGTGAGCAGCTCGTGTTCTGTGTGCTGAAAAAAGGATGGGATAACAAGAACACACTAAAGACCCTGAGATTTCATATCGTTCATAAATGTCCTGGTTTCAGAGGGGCAGAAGAAGAACGTATTTGAACATTCACACACTGGGATTTTTGCAGATCTTTTTTGTAAAGGAAAAAAAATGGCGATATTCTACAGTAACACTCAATCCACCAGTTAGTACTAGAATATGACATCAGTCCACCAAAACAAAAACTGCAGGATTTATTTTTATACTGCCAAGCACATATGATGATAGAGATGGGATTTCAGAGGTTGATCTCTATTTACTTTAAACCAGGAGCAAGCTGAATTATAGACACATGAAGTTAGCACGAACAGGTGGAAAAAAAAAACCTTATTGAAGTCACTCATCATACTAATTTGTATTCTCTGTTTTATATCCCCAGATGCAAATCTCTGCTTTCTCTCCTCCCTCCATTTTTATTCCTACACTATAAAAATAAAGTAATCCAGCATCTCTGAACATGCCTTAAACCTTCTCGCGCCCTCACATCCCTGCAGGTCACACAACTCCAGCTTTGCCCAGCAGTGGTATTAGCTGTGGATGTCCACTAGTCGGCTAATGGCAGCCTGAACCAAACAGGTTCCTGCTGAGCTCCTCCTGCTGCCACACAGGCACTGCATTGAGTTTCTCCCTCCATCCAGTGGTCAGTCCTCATGAAACCTGGAGAAACTTAATTGCCTGTTGAAACCTTAACCCCTCTGTTAGATTCAGTGGAAATGGGCCAACTGATAAAGACAGTGACTGCATAAGGTTGATGGTTGATCTTATTAAGAAACAAGGCTGATGATAAGAACATGCATGTTGCTTTAAGCTACAAAGCTGATCTTATTTGTGAAGTTTACTATGCGTACATCATACTGTGTAAAGAACGTAGAAACAGAGGGATCCTTTTCTGAAAAGCTCTGTCTAGGTCATGTAAATTGGTATAAGGCACCTGGGAAGGTCAGCTATCATCAGCGATGTAAACTAATTTAATTTACAGCACTGAATTTACCCTATTGTTTTTTCTTTGGGATTTTTCAGGAAAAGATTTTCCGGAAACACCACATACAGAAATCCCACCTTGCTGTTTAGGACTGGATTTTGTTTTGTTTTCCTGGAGGAATGTCATAGCTATTTCGAGAGCATTTAGATTCCTTGTATTTATTCCTTGCGTCTTTATGTAGGCAAATAGCTCTCAGCCACTTACCGGATATAGTTTACAGAAGAATTCTGTTCATACCTTAGATTTTTAAAGCGTGTATCTTAAACAGCCACTTAAGATGGAATATTATGTTCACTCTGATTTTTCTCACTCCAACTAATTTTGTAAGTGTAGAGTTATGCACTGCACGATCAGTACAATGATCTAATTGCTTGTCAATCCCATAAAACATACTTCTTTTAAGGTCTTTAATGCTGCTTCTAAAACAGATTAAAATTTTCAAATTATATTTACTTTAAACAACCCTCCCCCCCAAAGTCTTATCGGGAAGCCTCTGCGATGTGCAGACAGATGAAAAGACTGCCTGGAAACTGTATTTGTTTACTTTCTATGTGTAGCTGAGATGGAGTTAGAATGCAAAGGAAATTTATATAAGCTCCATTTTTCATAATACTTGGAGCTTCAGTAAGCTTTATTTGAAGCACAATGCTGGGAAGTGCAGTTACAGAACTGTTGGATGGCCTGAAAGTTTGCCAAATGATCAAATGCCCACAGGAAATAAATTTTCTTCTAAACGTGAAAAGGATCCTTAGCATTACATTTACTTTTGCTTTGTACTGTCTGTGAAAATTCCTCTTCTAGTCCTATCCATTAAAATTTCTTCTTGCCAAAGAACTGTTTATTGTATATTGTACTACTTAAAATATATAACACAGAGCTGGGCTGCCCAGGTAGTGCATGGGCTTGTATAAAACAAAACACTCTCCTCCCTTATCACAAGCATTTTTTTGAGATTAGCTTTGATTAATCCATAATTCATTCACATCTGGACTTAGTGTGTATTCCTTATATGATAGAGGGGATGAGGGAAGGTACTAGGGACAAATATTACTCCGAGGTGCTTTGCAGTATCCTCATCTGTGCCTCTGGGAGTTTCTTGTACATGCAAGCATGGAATTAATCCCATTAAGGAAAGTGTTATCCCACCAACTTAGCCATTATATGTGCATTAATTATTTCAATCTATCCCTTGAAAACTGTTTGGAGAAGTTACCCTGTTTTTACCGACAAAAAAAAGTAATGCTATTCAAACTGATGGCACTCAAGAGGGTTATATTCAGGTTTATTGCATCCAAATGTAGGAAGAAACACAAGTGAATGTAAATAAATGTCCCGGTTATCTTTCCACTAAAGACCAGATTCTGTAATGGGGTGAATTCATTCTCCATACCATTGATTTCAACAGAAGTCAGCACAGGCCATGTAATTCAATGAGAATAGGTTTAGTCCCAAAGCAGACATGCACATACTTTCAAGGACACACAAGAAACATGTAGTGATAAACAATAATTAAAAGGTAGACACAAACATTTTTTCTAACACAATATTCATTATAAAAGAAAACTTTACTTACTGTAACAAATTTAAGTTTGGGGAGCTATGATGGTGTAATATTTTTTTTGGGGGAAAAACTTTTCTTTAAATTTGCTGTATTCTACCCTGCTTTCAGAGTAACTTTACTATTTATTCTTCTGCAATTCTTTTTCACATGCCTACACATCAAAGGTCAGAAAAAAAAAGAATTGTCTCTGAACACTTCACTTTAAACCCCATTATTTTTATAGAAATACACCCCAAAGCTTGTGTTTATATTTTATCAACAAAAATTAGCAATGGTTTACTCAAAGTCCACTAGCTACATTAGAAAGATTTACTGCAAGGCAAAAAAAGGCAGGAAGAACCAGATGGTTCAGGTTATTGCACAGGACCAAATGTATGTATATAATTGTCCAAACAATTTCATTGAGAAAGAGCATAGCACATGCACAAGATACAAAGGTCTAAAAGTCCATGTGCATGAAGCAAAAGAAGCCTAGCTTTGTAACCTGCTCTACCTGATATCGCTTAAAATATTAAACTGATGAACAAAATATAATGTGAAAAATTCACTATGTATATGTCTGTTCAGTCAATTTTCATCTTGGACATGACACAAAAAGTCATTACCTAACAGATTCCATGCAGTCATCTGAAATGTCTAGAATACTATGGCGTTCACCGTCACATAGTGTTTTTTTATCTAAATTAAATACATACATACAGATCTAGATACAGCTATAGAGCAAACATTATTTTTAATTAAACAAATACATTGTATTTCCTATGCTGGAGAAAACACTGAAGAAAATTTCAACAGAGAAATAATAAGCAAAACTGCATAGACGTAAGATAATTTCATTTTACCAAACTATTGCTGCAAGCCCCCTAAACCCAAATTGCCGTCCTACAAGCCTCGTTTTCCTCCAGCGCACCACCGTTATATAGCTCGGTCTTGTGAGTTTATGATCAGAATAGTTAAAGTCCCTAAAAAACGAAAGTCCAACCTCCTGCAACAGAGAAAGTGTCTGTTCAGGTATTTTATTACCATGCTAACAATCAGTGATCCAAACCCTACAGTTTTAAGGCATAGTTTACCAACTTGGAAGCAATATTTCTTCTTTTTTCCCTATCATGTTTCTAGCACTAACCAATATAATATTGGTAGCATATAAGCCAAAAAAAAATACTTAACAAACCCTAGGCAAAATTATTAGGTACTCTTTAGGAACAGTAAATGAATTACAGTTTTATGGTAAGATTTATAACCTAGGTAATGCTAAATAAAGTATCACAATGAATATCCTGCTTCACTTAAAATTCCCAACTGACTACGGCATAGAAATACCCTCTAGATAGGCTGTTCAGAGATTAGTATTTCTGCAGCTTTTAAGAGATTACGTTGAATTCTGCAGCTGGTTATGCTACCTGCAGAATAACCCGATACCAGATATCAGGCACTATTAGAATTCATGCACAACCAATCTGTAATTCAAGGCATAACTGAATAATTAAGATTTTTAAAAAAACGTATTTCAAAGAAGTTAGTTATACTTTCAGTTTTTTATGAATTGTCAATAAATTATATTTGAAAAACCAAATAAACTCCGCTACTCAAATCCTAGCAGATTAGTGCAATTCTAGTAAAAGGATTACATTTGTTTGTTTGCATACAGACTTGCTTCTAGTCAAGATCATACTCCTCTTCTGCAAACTGAGGGTAGATGAACAATCAAGTTCTACTAGCATACGAGCAACTTAAATTTTATCATCCGTGCAGTTACCTACCAGTGCTGAAATTGATAATAAAACCTCTAATCAAAGTTATTATTTTATCTAAATTAAATACATACATACAGATCTAGATACAGCTATAGAGCAAACATTATTTTTAATTAAACAAATACATTATATTTCCTATGTTATTAACACATGTGGGTCAACTTGCGAACTCTTTTGACTTCCAGAAACCCTGACCAACTCTACTAATTACCACAGAAAGGTTTTGTGCTTAGTCTAGTGTGGCTGATGACACCAGCATTTTGATGGAAAAAATGTATAGCTATTTTGTTCAATAATTACTCGCTTTGCAACTGATGAAGCAAAATTAATATACTTATTTTCAGCCAGGAATTGTATTTTATTTTTATTACTGAGCAGAAGTGTAAAAGTGAAAGAAGTTGGTTCCGTATGCTGCTTGCAATTTTACAGAGAATTTGGCAATAATCTACCAGTCGTTTTATCAGAGTTCCTCAAATCGCAAATGCACCACTCTAAGTCAAAAGAGAAGAACCCTAGCAGTTTCAGCAAAATCATGTCTGACTTTATTTAAAAATATACTTTATAACCTTATTATGTTACACAGGAATGGAAATCTATAGAAAAGGCATTGAGGTGATTATTATGTACTGAAATCAGAATGATCCTACCCAAACAACTGGTGCACAAACCTCCTGGGTACTTGTCAAAAGGCTGAGAAAGACTGCGTTTTATGCAGACAATCTTAATGGCAGAAAAGGACAGAAAATCATTAAACTGACTTCATTAAATTATTTTCTGTAGCTACCTACAGACTGTTCAGTGTTTCTCTTATTCTTTAAAATTACTCTGTACTGTAAAAAGTTAGACAAAATAGGACTTCTAAGCACAAAAAAGCACTTGCAGTTTAATGACATTCTCAGTGCTGATCAGGATAGTTCAGAAAGGAACAGAAAAGACAGAGCCATGACATCAACCAAGGGCACCCTTTTATGCTTGTCGTCCCCCCTGGGCATTGCACGCTAGATGCTCTCCAGGCTGGTTTTAATAATAGCTTTATAGCCATAGTTAAGCAGAGAACGACTACTTTATTATCCTTTGCAGACAGATAAATCACATTTCTTGCACCTATCCAACTTGCTCACCTCTATGTTACAGCTTTCCATCTTGGCAACTAATCGTCCTTTTATCGGATTTTGTTAACAATGATACATGTCTCTCCGTAGATACTATACGATACTATAGATACTATATGACTTCTCTTTGCCCTTCTTTTATATTCTAGATATGATATATTGTGGTCAGAAAGGATCAGGTCTGTGTTTCAGTGTGGACCGTACAAATCAGAACTTGAAGTCATACTTTCAGAAAACCAAACGTGTTTTCTTGCTCCAACACCTTGCTGCTGCATGCCGGTGCAGCCTCAGAAGATCCCCCATCATTACCACAGCGAGCAGCTCTCCCTAGCACGCTGCATGACACCAGTGTCAGGCCTGCCAAGCCATTTCGGGAACTCCTCAGGAACTGTTTGCCGGGTAGATTGCTGTGATTTTTCTGGTTTACTTTCGCCTGCCAATAGGTCAATGAGGGAGGGAACCTTCTCCCTGCCTCTGCTCCCTGCCTCTGCTCCCCTCCAGCACTGCACAACCTGCTGTGCTGCACTCCACTGCTGCAACACAGGCTGGCTTCTTCTTTTAGAAATCTCCATCCTCTTCGTCTCTTGGGACATGTTAATATCAGTAAGGTCAAGTGGGTTTTTTTCCTGTTCCATTTCTTCAACCTTTCTTCCTTGTTCAAGACAACTGATTTCTGGCAGCCCTTACAGTATTTCCAAAACCCAGCTATGAAGCTGATTATGAAATGGCTTGAACATCCTTTTCACACAGGTTTGTTCCCATGCTCTGAGAGAATCACGGGGGGCCACGTTTGCTTGTCTGACAGCAACCACAATATCCATGCCCACCGAGTCCCTTTCACTTATAAGCTGCAGCGACGAAACAGAGCTCATGGTCCCTCACTCACGCACACCCCAGCCCCTTTGAAGCCTCAAAGCGAGACATTACGCTTCCCTTACACAGATATGAATCTACCCCCCTACACACCCGCCCCAGCAAACACACATCTGAGACTCTTGTTAGCAAACACAGGCAATACCAGGTGCGTCTGAGAAAGCACTTGCTCAAAGTAGGTGAAAGCTGCTGTAACCGAGCTAGAAATCATTACCTCAAAATAAGGTAAGTGTAGGAGAGGGCTTTTTAATTTTGGGGCTCTTCAGCCTTTCATTTTACAGGAAGGAATACAAAAAGAAGTGCCTCACTAAAACAGGGCAATACCAACATAGTATTTTCCTTACATCTGAGTCACAGACATCCTTTTCCCAAACTTAGGAGATTGGAGCAAGCAAGCGATCCCCTGAGAAACTGCCGTGAATGATCAGATAGGTCAGATATGCAAGAAGCAGCAGTAACACCTGGGATCAATGTCCCACCTCTGCTAAGTGTCAGACCCTGGAGAAAGACTGCATAGCTTTTCAACCAAACATAGGCATAGCGCCAACCCCACTACACAGCATGGTACAGCCTACACAGGGACTGGCTTTCCTTTGAAGTATCTGGCTCCAAAGAAAGCCCTTTCAACACCCTGAAGGCAATACATGTATGACGCAGTCTTACACACCAACGCACTGCTTTTTTTTTTTAAGCAAGACAGTGGGGGCAAGGGGTTGTTTGGTTGTTTGCTTATTTTAAAAATGTGGCTGTCTTCGCAAGAGTTGTTGCATTCATCCATGAAATGGGACATGCCTGGAGAGTTCGGCAGAGTGAACCAAATGCCTCAACATCTAACGTCCCAGACCTCTGCTGCCTGAGCTGCAGAATTTGGCCCTCAGCATGTCCTGGGAGTCTGGAGAAGAAACCCCCACAAAACCATCCTGTGTTGCACAGCCAGATTCAGGGTGCAACAAGTGCAAATGATGCCCGACAGGCCAAGGCAGAAAGGGAAGGCTACAAGGTTGTTTTTTCTTCTTGTTGTTTGGTGGTTTTGGGGGTTTGGTTTTTTTTATAAAAGGCAAAATACAGATCTCTCTTCAGAAGGCAGCTTTGACTCTGTAATTGAAAAATGAAATTGCCAGAGGGAAAAACAAATTCACATCCATACAGAGTAGCCACTGATACAAAAATGCTCTCTCCTTTTTTTTATGAGAGGCACCCAGAATAACAACATGATTTTTCTGAATATTTCTTGCCAACTCCCACTCCTTCATAGTGAGCAACTGGAAGGTTTCAATCTGAATAATGGACTTTATGGATTTAGGGAAAAATAAGTCAAATTACTATGTCAAAGGGCAAGAAAGCCCTATTTGTGGTCTCTGGAAGATATTGTATCGACTCCCATGAGCAAGCAACAAAATGCAGCTTCTGTCGTTCAGAAGTCAGAATAAACATCCAGAAGTTTAAATTCAAGTCTTACGAGGTTAGACTATATCCTTCTCATAAGAAATACAAATTCTAGGTAACCACAAAATACAGCACTGCTTGCACAGTTGTGGTATTTTAGAACTTCTGGTATTAGCTGCAGTCAGAAATGCAAAGGCCTCACAAAATATTTGTATTTGAAGATTTTCCGCTTATACAAGAAGATTAAGCCGCTTCCCAAACGCGTGGTGGAGTTGGAATAATCAAAATAAAAATCTATTCTGAACTTTCGATAACTATCTTCAACTCAACAGCATTGGTTTTGCCTTTTCCCCATTATTTTGCATTTATGTTGCCTCAGAGCATTCTGCTCCTGAAGTGACTATTGATAAGCCAGTGACAGATATACTGAAAGAAATACAGAGATATAATAGGATTCTACTATGATGCCATCTTCCAGAGCTGTAGGGCTTGGCTAAATCAGCGATACTATTCAGTTTAAATGAGAACCTCAAACTTTTTGGTTCACCTGTTGCAATTTTCTCTTCACTTAGGTGCAACACGCTCACTGCCTTTCCCTTTCATGTAAGCATACGTGCAACACCACATACCAAGGCTGTATGTGCATGTATATACACACACATACATATATACGAGGAATGTGTGGTGTATCCATGTATGTGCATATATATATAGATACATCTACATACACTCACCCCAGCCACTTCTTCTCATTGCCTTGGTGGGTTAGAGACCAGAGCAGGGAGGAGGCTCAGCCAGCTCCCACCTCCCCAGGGGTTTCCTTCTGCAGGGTCCCTTCCCCTCTGGGCTGTGCGGGAAGAGCATGCCCATCACTAATGTGAAACCACCTTCAGCATCCACCCAGCCTGGCTTTACTGCTGGGTCACTTTTGCCTCTTTTCACATCAGCGTCTGGTAGGAAAGGAGTGGAAGGAGTTTGGGGAAGGGTGATAAAAAGTTGGGTAGTAGCAGGAGAGAGTCAGGAAGCAGCTATGGAAAAGAAGACTAAGCAGCTTTAAATGGATTCATAAAAACAGACAATAACATATTTTCCACTTGAATGGAGAGAGTCACTGCAGATTCATTTATAATTTGACTCCTGTATTTAAAGGAAGACACCTAAGCAATGCGGAAAAAACAGTGGAAAATTAAACTTTCTCATCTATTAAGCATTTTCTGTCCCGTTCTTGTCAGTGTTAATCATCCCTCTGTCATGTTCTTGCTAGCGTTAATCACCGCTATCAGTGGGCAAGCCCTGCCTCCATCTCGGGAAGCATCCCTGAACATGCTCATATAGCCAGGGGACAGCTGTGCCCAAGGCACACAATAAGGATACTGATGACAAAGAGGGACCGGCCTGTTCTCCTTGGCCAAAGAATAATGTTTTCTTGCATGCAGTCTAGGCTTTGCCAGCGCTCCTGGAGTGCCAACTAGGCCACATCAGGGACAACACTAACACTTGAAACAACATGCACGTGTCAGTACTCACAACTGTGTGCTAGCCCAGTCTAATCCACTATTACGTATTTCAACAATCTGTTGTCTGGGACCTGTGTTATCATAGGTAATCAAAAATGCTACAAGCTACCTTCATACTTCCCACCCTAAGATCATGACAGAAAAAGAGCAGCGGCCTCTGTTTTCTTTTTAATCAGACTCTGCCATCCACGCTTTCAAGTTTTTCGGTCATTGACAAGTTAAAAAAGAATATATGTGTTTTTCTGAAGGAAAAATCTAAAGATACATGCAATTGTGTGGACCTCAGCACCCAAACTTTGAAGAAAAATTATCATCTTTTTGAAACAGGTGAGAAATTAATGACAGATCACAAATTTATTCTTCAGAGGCTAAGGAAAATCAGGTTTATAAATGAACTCAGCATATTATATCTCAGGCTACTAAAGAGTTTCTGTGATCCTTTACAGAGGGTCGCGTTTAATATTTTAACTGCATGGAGAAAAGAACTCTAAAACCAGTTGTTATATTTATAATATTCCTAGCTTCTGGGTACTTGTTAAGCCCAATCGCTACAGTGACAGAAGCTAAGTAGTTAATCAATAAGCCAAAACCAAAGTCTCAGTTGGAGAGCAGGTTGCAGCTCTCCTTCAAAATACTGCACTACCCAGAACCGCCTTTACAGGTAGCAGAGCCTCAGACATTGAAAGTTAGTTACAGGGCACCAGAAGACAAAAAGATAAAGTACATAAACTACAGTCTTTTAACATTTGTAATAAAAAGGACTAACTTGTTAACAGGTGAGTAGACAAAAACACCTTCAAAATAGTAAGTTTTGTTTTTAAAAAATACACATTATTCCTCCACTTTAAGTCTTCAATTGTTAGCACATATTATGTTGTACATAGTATTTATACTATGTTACCACAGGAACATAGTATAAGAACATGTTAAATTTCATACTTGACATGTTCATTTATGCTGAAAGAGAAGTAACTGTCTGAGGCCCACATTACGTCCTCCTCGAAGCAGCAAATCGAAGCTCTAACTATAACTAGTAAGTTAATAGCCTGCTTCAACATTCTTTTCAACCTTGAGATGAACCTGATAACTGAAAAGCTGAAAAGCTGAATTATTTTGTCCCCGTGCACTTTGAAGAAAATAGTATGCGTGCTCTAAGTCATTACAGGGATGGAAATTCATACCTTCTGGTGCTCCAGACTGTTAGCTGAGTTTGCATGCTAAAAAGTTTAAGCTATGTTTATCAATGTGCTATAAATAAAAATGACGGTTTCATTGCTAACACTGCAGATTTTTTTTTTTTTTAAAGATATAAGATCTTACGGCACTAAAAAAATGGCAAAAAACCACCCACGTTTAATATTTCATGCTGCTAACTTGTATCCATGGGGTTATTGAAAAAAAAAAAAAGAAAAAGCTCTGTCTTTGCTTAAATGCTCATAGAGCACAACAGCTCAGAGTACCTGTTCAGAGATTACAACTTACAAGCATTTTCTTTCTGAAAATTAAAACCTAAATATTTTTGTTGTTATCATTTTTTGGTTTGGTTTCCTGACATATCAGAAGTAGAAATAAAACCATGCACATTTTCATGTAGTATTTGATTTTTAATTCTCATGAAGTCTTTTTAAATATCAAACAATATGTCTTTTCTAAATCAAAGAATTTTCTGGCAGTTATAAGGAAACTCTTTTGAAAAAAAAATAAATCAAAACAGATAAAAGATTTCCAATTAACTCCAGAAAAGAGTCATAAGTCTCACTATTTTGGAATCTCATGTTCTGGTATGATTCAGTAACATCTCTTTGCTATACTGGTATTAAAAGACCAGCATTTATCAGTTTAATTCACTACAATTATATGTGAAACTTTGTAACAGCCTGAATTTTAAAATTAGTCTATGCAGTTTCAGATGGAGAAAATTCAACGACTGAATGGCAAGAATATAACTTTTAGTTAAAACTTCTCTGGTTTAGTCAACAAGGATCTTCTGGGGTGTAGAGCACCCTTATCTCTATTGCACAGAACCGTAACACTAGCCTTTAATCATAAAGGTGAGTGACAGAGGCCTATCAAACTGCAGACTTGACCCAACTGGTTCACCGAAAAGTCAAACTGAGTTTTCTGTGGGTTAGGCCTGCCTGGCAAGCATCAGCTCAGCTGCGTGCTACCGTTTACGATAAAAGGCAAGAGAGGACCCCACGGGAGTCAGCCTCACACGCGGAAACACATGAGTTCACAGAAGTCATCGTCTTTCTGACTACGTGGGGTTTTCTTCTGCTTGTTTTCAGTCCCCGCAGTGCAGCTACGTATGTTCCACTGCCCAAACTGTGCCCCAGAGTCACAACCTGGTGATGCTCCAATGCTCGAAGATGTTTACTGAACAGCTCTTGTCACCAACACTTTCTTCCACGTAAGTCTTACGGCCAACCTCCCTGCCAGTACACCCTTTCCCACTGCAGAAAAGCTTTCGAGCTCATCAGTATGCCTGCAAGTTTCAGACCAAAAACACAGGGTGCAATGAGGTCAAGAAGAGACAATGCAGGTGACTGTTAATAAGCAATCAGCAACTGCTGAAGCTACATACGCTGTGAGGGCTCATGCACCAGCTACAGAAGGGCAGAAAATATTTGTAGAGGCAGGCAGGCATACAGTTGCTGACAAGGTACAAGCAAGTTTAGATAGGACATGGTGGAAACAGCAGAGCCACCGAACTGCCAAGCCTACATGCTTCAAAAAAAAAAAAAAGAAAAAGGTCAGGCTTATATAAATAATTAGATTCCTTTCAAAAGTAAACAAAAACAAGTGAGGATACTTGACAAAAATATGACATATTGACAATTCTGTAACAAACAGAACTGGGTAAATATTTTTTGCAAGACTAAGTTTAGTTATGCAGATAGCAAGGCAGGGATTAATGTCAATCTCAGGCACTCTGACACAAAGGTAAGCAACGGTCTTTCACCTATCACCTTCCTTCCAAGAGTCACGTTTTCCTGCAAACATATTACACCTTCCACACTTAAAAGAAATACAGAGGAAAAAGGATAAAATAAATCACACATGCTGGTTTTGACTAAGGGTCTAGTCCTGCTCCCTCTGAATTTAGCAGCACACTCAAGGAACAGAATCCGATCTCATTGTGTTAATAATACTTGAGTGTTTCGTATTTGATATCATTAATGAGTTCCTCTCTCCATGCATTAAAACACATTATTAGTACTAAAGGCATAATTTGCAAGGAAATAAGGTGGCCATATTTTCTGATTTTTTAAATAAAGATAAACAGGGCTCAATGAATGAGTTGTTATACATATAACTCAAGAATGTGTCCTATTGTCCCATCCCAGGGCTGCATGAAGACAGTTCATGCTCTGTTTAAGACTACTATGGGTGCACATACGCAGTTTAATTCCCCTGCTCCCCGACAGGCTGAGAACCTGAGTTGCTCTAAGGGACACAGAAGTTCTTCTAATTTCCATTTTCAATGAATTAGACTTTAATTTTACACTAATTTGTTTTGCTCTGACATTACTATTTTTTTAGCTTAATATAAAAGTAGAGCTTCCCATACCTTCTTTTGTATGTCACTGCCATCTCAATAAGCAGCTGTCCATCACCAGACTTGCCCTTCATCTGCTGCATGGCCTTGGCCCCAAAGGCTCTCGCAGGCAGCTCTGCTGCCTGCACGCAAAGGCAGAGCACAGGGCTGGAATAGAGGTGGAAAGCCTTTAAACTGACAATGCTACCAGAGAAAAGGAAACACGCTTTAACTTAGCTCCCTTCTGCATTTATGAAAGCACTTGTTGCAGAAAGGGTAGCGACCATTCGCTGCACATTTCCCTGATCCTTTTAATAGCCATTTCCGATAACTGTTCCACTTGAATTATTTCTTTTTGTATTTGAGGGATCAAAACAAAACACAAAATTTTATCTTACCAGTGACATAAATATTATTCCAGTTTATGGCACATACAGCTTTTAATATATTCTGGAATCTCTTTTTACGATGCTTCTCTCACTGCTAGATTTGATGCTACTGCAGACAATCAACATACCAAACCTTTTCCTCCACTAACATGCTCAACTAACAAGCCCATAGTGTAGGGCAGAAATTTGTTATACGTTCCCATGGCATGTCTATCCTCTCTGTACTATTAGATTTCATTTATTTCTACCAGCCCATGAAATCCTGTCTGATATTACCATCTGCTTTGGTGTTGAAGACATGTTCCTACCTTGTGTCATCAGTAAATTTTATTCACACACTCCCAGTTTTTCTGCCAGTGTTATTAACTATGATATTAAATAGTAATATCCAGATCAGTTCTTAAAGACTCTCACTAATCATCTCTTCGGACCCAAATTTTCTCCTGCAGCATGTCCTACTGACATTTTCTCGTGAGCCACTTTGCTGTATCCTTTACAATACGTACACTAAACTCCCTCCTCTGTGTTCCATGTAGCACCATGGAAAACGATCCAGATAAATCCACCATCCATTCTTATGTGAAGATAAGTAATAATCCCTTACCGAGTAATCAGTTTAGTTATCCTCATAATCAATCTTTGGTAAAGCTGCTTTGCATTTTATCTTATTTTCCATGTTCCTCACTTGTGTCCGTCCCATAGAATTTACCCCGAAGCATTTCAGCCCACTGAGATGCAAGGTGAACAGATTTGTAATTGATCACTGCTCTTCCTGTTCCTAAAGTATTAGCAGCATGTTCACTATTCTTCTGTCGTATGCAGAACTGTCCCTGTAGTGGTTCAACCCCGATTTCTGCTGTTGAGTCAGTGAATGAATAGTAAGGATTATTTACGGACAACCAATGCACAAGTAACTGAAATATCTGAGGACAGAAAGTGTTAAAACGGCAGAAAACAAACCCTGGTGTGGACAGTTCAGATTGACAACATACATGTTTATCCAAACTTACATACTTACATGCAAGGGAGGTACTGATATCACAGCTTCATGCTGTGTGAGATTCAGCCACCGCAATATTTACGAGATTACTCCAGAGTTCTCTCTGGGTCTCTGTGCTCATCCTCATTTGTGTAAGCAAAACTTTAGGAAGGCCATTTCTACCTTTGCCTAAGAGGTCACAATCAAAGCAAGTGTTTGAATCACATCTTGTCTCTGAACCACAGCTTGGCTTCCCAGGATCATTTCTAACAAGAAGAGGATGATATGAAGGTAAGTTGCTGGGCCATCATATCTACAATTCTCCCCTTAATCTTATGCTTTGCTGCTTATCCCCTGATGTTTTTCCTTTTGTTGCCACCTTGGCTGTCTCTACAAGTAGTTTAACCTTTTACAAAGTACTTGACTCATTCTCTCCTCCCCCTCTTTTCACCTTCCCTTTTCTCCCCCCTCCACATACACCTTACAGGAAAGCTCTCCAGTTTTAAATCATCCAATAATAAATTACAATCAAACTCACAATTGAGTCATCAGTAACCTCATAATCCCATGTTACCAGAGAAGGCCTGAGTCTGAGTAACAACTGAGGTCTCTTACTGATCATATTCATCCCAGTGGAAGGCCTAGGTCCAAGCCCCTCACATTATCAGGCCAAAAGATTCATCTGCCGCTACCTTATAAATAATTTAATGGGTCTCTGATGACGCTCATTGTATTTCAGAACTACCTCAACTCGCCTCACCTGAGTTGGCTTCTGCTTCCCTTTTCTTGACAACCATACAATAAAACCCTTGGAGTTACTCTCTTCTCCTTTACTTCCTCCCTAACACTCCTCACAAGCTCTCTCCTGGTAAAAGAGAGGGGATGCAATGATTTCTCTTGGCGCTTAGCTTTCCTTAGTCCCTCTGTGGGTAACCCTGGACTTGTTTTCTTGCAGGACACCTGCACGGCAGCAGTATTCCACAGCTTTGGTTTGTTCTGGAGGCACCAAAGCATTTGCGCAGTGCATGGGAGGAGGCATGTCCGAGGAGCTGGAAATGTAGCCATGCTGAGTTATGTACAGGTGCCTGACAGCTCATCCAAAATAAACAGCTCTAAAACCTCTCTGCCTATGTCTGCCGTCCTTTTCTAGGATCTGAACAATCCAGGTACCTGAAAGAAGAATTTTTGGAGGTTCCCAAAAAATATTCCAGTCTACTTGCTATATTTCTACATGCAAGGAGAAACTTCACTGATAAAAGTCCTGTCATTCAGAGCGCTGAGGGAAGGATGCATGTCAGATGACTAATGTTGCTTTTCCATATGAAAAGAAGCCTTTATTTTAATGGCCATAATCATAAAGACTTGCCCCAGGGCACAACTTCGAATACATGCTACGCTCTCTTGGGAAGCTTCAACAATATTAGAATATGCTTACTTTTAGCATGCAGCATATTGAGATATTATATATATCAATAATATATATTAAATATAATATAAAGTAGATACATAATATATAAAGATACTGTAATATATAATTATATATATTTATTACCTTAAATGCTTCTTTTAGCTATACGGGGTTGGCCAAACTAGGAGGAAATAAGAAAACACTCTGTAATAGGTTATATCATTTTGAAGCTTGGGTCACTGAAATTGCTTAGGATTTTTGAGTCACTGAAAGTTATCCAGTAGCAACAAATAATTGGCAATATTTCCAGAATTTAGGTCATTTAAGTTATAAAAAAACACATGTGCACTATACCTAGCGCTTGAACATATCATGAAAATTCAGTCAAAGATCTAACGCACCTGTAGTAAATTTTATCAGATCAAAAAGTCTAATGTGGAGTGTTTATTCAAAATAACTCAAATACAGCCATTTTATTTCCGGTAGCTGGGTAAAAAAAAAAAAATCTAATTATTCTTTCCCCCTTAGCTACTCAGGGAGTAGCTGTGCCCCAGGGGTATAAATGGGCTTTTTATCACAAATAGCACAGTACTTAATGAAAAATAAATTAAAAAAAATTAAATCTTTATTTCCGCTTAGCTGTAGGGTAAATGGGAGGGAAAGCAAGTCAGTATCAGATTCAAGACAAGACTCCCACTTGCAAGAGATAAGGCACTAACACTACAGAGAAGAGATGAAGAAAAATAAGTTTACAATCCAGAGGCAGTTAACACACTGAGACATAACATGACAAAATTAAAAATAAAATGCATTTGGTGTTGTGCTGTTACAATGTGAAAGGGATTATACCAGCTGGGTCTACATTATCTTTTCCTATATGTTTGCATTTTTAAACAAAAACTGTCACAAGAATTGGGAATGAGTTTTGTTGAATATATTCCAATTAAAGCAGCAAAATCTCTTAGCAAAAACCCCCTAAAAAGTATTTTCATGTGGGAGAAGGAAACAAGAAGAACACAGAAAAACATGTGCAAAAAGTAGGGTATATAGGAAGTAGGAGGAGATGAGAGCTGCTATATAATTTCTTTTAAACAAACTCTTAATTCTACAAAATGCATTATCCTTCTGAACTGCACACCCAGTAATTCGTGTCCCCATTTGTTTTTTCTTTCAGCTGACTCCCCAGCTCCTAGAATAAAGCTGTCACTTCAGCCAGCAGGTGCTTTCATTCCCGCCTCCAACCTACAACAGCTATGACAAGAAATGAAGAAAAACAGCTACCCCAGGCAGCCCGGGCTGGTGCGTAATGAACGGTTAACCCTGAATAAATCTAATGACAAGAGTGGGTGGCTTTGACTGAAATGACAAGGCAGTTTGTCACCCCTTGCTCTGTCACAGACATCAGCAGTGCTCACATTTTCTGCTGAGTTGAGGGGAAAGCAGCTTGAAACTTGTGCATTTCGGAGGCTGTTCACGAAAGACATACCGAAAACAAAAGGGGTCAGCTTCAGTGTTGAAACACCTCTCTGTCCCTAAACAAGTCAGCAGTGGAGGAGACATAGTTTCTAAGATGCTCTTGCAAGAAAACACCACTGTCTCTGGGGATGGACAGAAAATTTAAAACAAAACACAAAAACCCCCAAAAAAACACAAACATATTGAGCTCTCTTGCTTTAAATTACCTCCAGACTTCCAACAGAGGTACTCAGTTACTCAGTTTACCCTCACATGAAACTTGCAGTAGCAACCTGCTTTACTATAGGGTTTCGTTTTCCTCATTGATGAGTGTTCAGTGCCCATCAAATGGTAACAGCAAGACTCGTTTGCTATTGTAAATCATTAAATAGTCTTGAGGGCCCCTGCCCTCAATCATCACTGTTTTGAATGACACTGTTTGTGGCGTTTCGGGTGTACCTGCTTAAATACGACAACTGTCCCCAAAAGACTGCACGTACCTCAGTCCTGCAAAGGCTTGTGTTTCTGTTTAATCTTAGCTTCAATTAGTGCATTAATTTCTGGGCCATATGAAGTGCTACACAGTCAGAATCCAAATAAACAAGTGGCAGAGGCCGGTAAGGGGCACAGGCACAGAAAGAGGCAGTGGCTGCTTGAAGTTCACATGGCAGATCAGTGACAGTCCTGGACCCAAAACCATCACAAATGGGAAAAGTATGTGACAGCACCATATGATACCCAGCAGTGAAAGGCACCGTGGTTTTCCTGTATAAAAGGGGAATTAATATTACAACTTCAGACCCCGTGACATTATTGAACTTATTTGTTGTATGAATTTGAAGACTGTTGCCTTACTGTGTTTTCATTTTCTACACCCACACAGAGCCTCCCTGAAAGCCTCTCTGGTTCTTGCCATTAACTTAGCCTGGCAAGCCTAACCGGGAAGACATTCAAAACATTTTCACCCTCTGTGCCTGGAGAAAATTTATAGGGCTCCTCTGCCTCCCACTCCTTTTCAACACCTTGGAAAACCCCTGCTGTTTTAAATTTACATACCTTTTCAGTTACAGATGCCAACATTTTGAGGTAGTCAAATGTACATTATCTTGGTGCTCTGCAAAGACCAGTAGCAGCCTTGCTGAGGGTTTGCTACCCAGCACTAATCCTAGGATATTTGGGTTGACACAGACACACTATCCAGTCTCATAGCAATTCCCTGGGAACTCAAGACCTTATTACTGGTCTTCATATGTATTTTGCTTGAAACAAAAAGAAAATGTACTTCTCTATGAAGATGTTGCCAGAAATAAGAAATAAATAAAAAATGTGGATTGATACGCTTCCCTTCCACTGAAGCTTTCAATTTAATACAGTACTGCAGTATTGCCATTTCAAGAGAAAACCAGACTTAAAGCAAAGAGATTTCCCTTCTGGCCATAACACAACAATCTGTTGTTTTGCTACAGAAGAACACATTCATGGCAGGCTTTTGGGGGGTTATTTTCATCCTGGTCCCCTTCTAATGTGAGCTGTTGATGTACAGCTCTTTCAAGGAAATGCCAACTTTGCCATTTCCATCTAACAGATGGTTGCTTAAGAGGAATCCTGCTGCCTAACACGTGGTTTCCAGCACGTCTTTAGCACTCTCAGTAACAAGAGTAGTATCATAAAAAGATATTATCTTTTTAGCAACCAGTCTCAAATCTTGTGTCTGATATCAGGTAGGACTTCCCTTTCCCAACGTCCTTTCTAAACCTGAATGCTAACTGATCAGCCTCATTCACTCTTTATCTCCACTTTTCTTTACACTTGTCCTTTTGGACTTTTCTGAATAGTAACATTTCAGCATCCCCAGCATCCTGTTATGAAGCAGCGAATGGATTTTTAGCATGTTCTATGTAATACTGCTATGTCTGGGCCTTTGCATGCTGGGTGTGGTACTTACTCTCTGTCAGTCAGATTTTGCTTTGGCTGATGATTTTTAATTTTTTTAAAATTTGGTGGTTGTAAAGATATGTAGAGCATCTTACAATGCATCTACTACATGCTTCAGCACTGCATTTATCTTCTATTCCTTTTCATTCTTGCTGCAACAGCTTGTGTGGAGATACTTTTCTTATCTTAATGTGGGTTTCTATTTATATCGCTGGTTTTGTTCACAAATAGCAACATGAAATAACTTACCCTTGCTTTGGCTGAAAACTCATAATCAAGGGTCCTGAAATATACTTTTGCATAAACAGTTTCTTGCCAGCCGTAGGCTGGTCATCCATTCTAATAGTCCAACATGAATTCAGACACGGAAACATGCTGTAGCTAATGGCTACAGCAATTGACAGTTTTATTGTTGGTTTTGCCAAAGACATTCTGAAAGGCAATTAGCCATTCTGTGCCTTGATTTACCCCGTTAGAATAGAAATTACAGGAACATGCTACTTCAGAAGAGTGGTGTGGGAACTTATTAATGCTTATGAAGCACTTCAAATTTCTAAGAAATCATTAGATTAATGGAAGTAATATGACTAGTATAGCAAGTGCTGATTCATTAAAAGATTTTAAAAGTCTACAATGGTGGAGAGGAAGGTACTCATGAGATCATAATTGCTCATCCCTGCTAGGAACACAGTTTATTCTGCAGCGTTGATGGTGTCAAGCCACATTCCCAAATCATGTTACAGCCCAACCAAAACCAAAGGCTATCACATAATTCAGGGACAAGGTGAAGACACAGTTCACAGTCCTGTCTACACTGCAAGACCAAAATGTCTTAGCCACACTGTAATGACAACTATCAAGAAGCTGATTTTGCATCATAGCTTGATTGATTTTGCACAGTGGCTTCTTTCTGTCTGCTTTCACAAAAGAGTCCCTCTACAGTGAGGCTTTTAGATTTCCCATTCATATTCCAATACTGATACCTGTTAAGTTGCTAATAATGGTCAAAAGTCTGGTGTAGCCAACCTAGACTAACTTCATACACCAGGCACAACAATCACACAATCTGATACATGATGCTGGGTATGAAGGCAACGATCTCGCACATTGAACAACACGGCGCTGAGGCCTCTGTCCTTCCACGACCCCACACAATCCACCCACCAGCAGTGGCCCAGCAGCAGAGGAGAAGGAAAGTGATTGTGGCAATGACCTACACCTCGGGGTAAGCAATGTGAACAGTCCTCTCTGATCAAAAAAGGCATTTCAAAGGTCTGCTTCCTTATGGCAGAGCATCGACCTACTCTTCCTTTATCAGATGGTACAATGCATTAGACTTGTCTCCCTCCTAGTAACCCAGTATGTCTCAGTCTTATACATACAGCCAACTAGATGTAATGGTGCTGGTTTAATGGTTTCCTGTCTTGACTTCTTTCTCCTCTAAGAAACCAACACATCAACACCTTTCCGGAGCTGACAGAATTGCCATGGTTGTGATCAACTGCCTAGATATCTTCTGTTATGAAAATGAATACTTTATTGAAGTAGTATCAAAATAAGTACAGAAAAACATTATATTCTTTTCTTAAGTTTTGAATTCAACAGACAAGTTGTTTATATTTAATGGTAACTGCAGAGGCAGCTATTGCTATGTTAGAGGCTGCAGACTTGTTATGAATCAGAAAACTGGGTTTTTATGTAAATTTTAGAGCCTGCATGTCACAGAGCTGCATTATGTTCATACTCGTAAGCTGACTCACAAAGGTCATCAACAACAAAAATTCAGAAATTAAACATATTTATATCCATTATTGCTTGGTGAATCAAGCAAGAAGGCTGCTGAAAATCCCTTTCTTTAAATTTAGTTGGCACTACCATTGCTCTTCCCGTACCACTGACAGTTCAGAGAGCCTGTATATGAAAGGAATACACAGGGAAAAAAAATCTTGTGTCCCACCATTCCATTAAAAAGATCTGTACTATTTCTCCACACTCAGTTTTAAATTCTCCTGAAGCACTAGTGGTTTTAACCAGTTATTTTTCCTATATTATTTTCACTGCTAAAAATAAATTGCTACTGAAATATAGCATTAGATTCTAGAGAGTGGGGCACATGAGGCCAACCATAATAAAAAACCCTACTTTGACACCAAACAGAAGAACAATCAGAGACAAAAAAAATATCACAGGAAGGGATAGGTGAAGCTTTAGAGGAAGAAATTAATTGCTTACATAACCACTTTCACATATTCCTCTCATCTAAAATACACACTTTATTGAATGTACTTCACTAGATTATAAGAACATAATCTGAATCAGAAAACCCAGTGAGCAGGTCAAATTGTTATTTTATCCTCAGTAACAATCATTTAGTTCTTCTATTCTAAATTCTTCTGCTATGAGGTTTGAGGAAAGCTGTTGTGATTCTTTGTATTTTCATTTCCCAGTCTGTCCTTCAGGGATAATAAAGCAAATCTGACCATAGAGAGAGACTGGGAGGATTCTGTTCTCTTTCAAAGCTTTCTTACAGCAGGAAAATTACACATTTCTCTAAAATAATATGAAAGGTGTTACTCTTAGGAGGCTCTTGTTATTCAATGAATTCAATATTTTAAGGCCAGGAAGTTTGCTAGCCCTTAACTCACTTCTAAAAGTTCACACACACAGACACACACACACAAAGCCTTTTTTTATATTAGAAAATTGTACTGCATCTGATCTTATTTTTGAAAAATTATGTTAACATTATGCTTCACAGTTCAGGGCAAACTGGGTGGTATCAAAGAGTACTTCACATTCCATTAATATTTGTGTTACCCAAGCAAAAACTCCTGTGGTTTAGTTAAGACCTGTATATCATTGTAATACACATATACCTTAAAGTATTCAGTTTAATTGTAGCAGTTCTTATTGGGATTATACCTCTTGTGTGAATTAGGTAAGGTAATTGATCAGTTACCATGATCTGAGATTTGCATGAAAAAATAGCAAAAGAATAAATAAGATGAATGAAAAATAAGAACACAAAGAGGATTTACAAGACTTTCACCTAAGAAAGGGTGAATAGGCACTTGTAAACTAGCTGACAGAATAAATATTGAAATTGCAATTTCATACTGGGATGTTGAATCAGGACAGATGAATCTTTAATACATACATGCATCATCAAAGGAGAGAAGTTTGTATTGCTCTTTCAAAAAGTGACTTCAAGTAAAGACTGGGTTATAAGTTCAGCATGGCAGGTTGGAAGGATACCTGGGAATGACTGACTTGAACTGGACACATGCAAGAGCCCAGCAGCAATACCACTCACTGCCTTTGAAATAGTAATGTCGAGCTTAAAAAAAGAAATATTCCATTATTCCGGGCACCAGCTGAGAAAACATTATTCCCCTCACCTTGGGCTGCATGTATGTAATAGCAGAACTTCACTTACTCACAGAAAACTGCTGTTTATCCGATAAGAGATTATCAATAGATTTTGTAATTTTAATATACATGCATACAGCAGTAAACAAACACTTGCTGAAGATCATCTTTGATCCTTACAAAATCTACATTTTAAAATAGTTAAATAATGGAAGCAAAATATATTTTCATGCTAATATATGAAATAGCACATATGAACTTACTGGGTTTGCACCGATCTGCTTGTAACACATGCTTACAAACACATCCACGCTATTTTGTCCTGCTCTCCGCACATACACTTGTGCAATGTCGATAGTATCCGTGTTTGTATCTAGCCACTAACTTATATAGCATAAATGTGTCTGTAATGTGCTTGATTAAACATTGGGTGTTGTTGGGTACCTCTCAAATATGTAAGTAAGAACAAAGGTCTGAGGAAAGTCCCCTTGGCAAACTGTCTTTTGCTCCTACAGCCAGACATCTGAAAAAGTCCATTCCATAAACTCAGCAAACTGCTCCCAAGTAAGAATTCCGTTTCTACCCCTTTTGCCCCAACAATAACCTATGCCAAAACTATTCAGATGGTGTGAATCCTTCTTCTGGTCCCCTTGAAGTAAATCAGCAACCAGTTTATAGCTATTTTTTATAACGTGCATTCTCATTTTCATTTCATCTTCTCTCCTCTCCGTGTATTTTAGACAGCACTCATCACCTGTCTCAAATCCTCTGCATGAATATGCTAGTGGGTGCTACATACAGATGCTGAAGAGGCAATGTTTTGATGAGTTACACATAAACTCCATTTGAGGTGTCACTTGCCTTTGGGGCTCTATTGCCAAATATTTCACCCTTTCCTTCATCCCTTCTCAGCTCGAGACCCCAAGACTGAAAGACTTTGGAAAAAAAAAAACCCAAAGTAGCTTTCAGGCAAGCTCACACCACTCTGGTTCTCACATGTGACACGGATAATAGGTAAGTGCCATGCACCGAGCATTTTCCAAGCCACCTTACAGATATTACCCAAACACTCTGAACAAAAGCTCTGCTGAGGTATAGCTTCCCTTAGGCAACTTTGCTTCTCAGAAGCCAAAGACCAGGGAGTTCAAGACCGAGGTGCTCTATTAGGCGCCTGAGGCAAAAAGGCTACCTACACTGAGCAGAGAAACTGCAGTCAATCCCCAAAGGAAGTCCTTGCCTTGATGCCTGCTTAATAGTTAATGCATAGGGCAAGTCCTCAATAGCCATGAGCTACTTGTGAGAAAAGCAGCATGCAGTTGTAGGAAGACAGACAACTGAGAGCTGAACTTCAACATCTTACTGAAATAGCAAGAACTACTTCCATTAAAAATAATGTATGTCTTAATTAGTCTAAATGAGATATGTAGACATTACAATTATCAGGTCCTAGCATAGGTGTTTTCGTGGGAGTAAAAGGTGGCTAGAATAATTGTTCAAATACGTTTGCGACCCCAATACTGCTGTCTCTAAACAATAACACTTGGACACCAACCAGCTTAAACACCATCATGTTAAGAGCTGTACCAGCATGAACAGTGACAGCATGCACGTGTTGCACGGAGCACAATAAATGTTTTTCATCTCTAGAGCACATTTTCTAAAGAGCTCAAGAGGCTTTCTAAGTGTGAAATAACACATAGGACATTATTTGTTCCCCTTTCTCTCCACTTCAGGAAGACTAACAGCGTGTACATAACTGAGCTTTTACTTTTTTGTTTCTCTCACCAATTCAATTGAACGACAAAGGTTTTTTAAAGAAAGGGAAGGAAAAAGGTTGGCCAGTTTACCAATGCAAGCCAAGGCTGTCCTGTAAGCAGTAAGGGTCACTGTGAATGTAGCTGCAAATTAGACACAACCATTACTTTAATTTCCTATATATAAAATACATTACACTGGAGCATCTAAAGGATACTTGTTAGATCTCAGTTTTCAAAACACCATCATGAAATAGGAAATAAATCTCTTTGTTGATTAATCAATTGCTAAAATAACTTATGGTCTTCAGGACCATGTGTATTAACACTGTTGTTAATTGTATATCAATATAGAATTGTGTTATTTGTATATCAACAACCAGATAAGCAATTTAAAGTCAACAAAACCAGCTAACAGAGTGGCCTATGTTGATTAAGCCTGGACATTGGTTTATTGGAAAGCCATTCCAGTGGCTTTCTAAAGGTTACACAGTAAATCAGCCAAAATTAAAAGTATAAAACCTGTGATCCCATTTTTCCATTTCCATGCTTTATCTAAAAAATAACACTGTTTCACTAAGGGGAGAAAGATTTGTAGAGCAGTGAGGATGATGGGAATTACCAGAATTATCTACAAATCCTTCAGACAGGATCCCAAAGTTCTAACTTCAGAATTTAAAAAGTTTACATTCCATTCACATTGATTTTTCTTAGTATTGTAATAACAATCTTTCTAATCAGACAGATTAAAAAGTACCAGAAGATACCTTAAAAATATTCAGAACTACAACAAAACAAGATAAGGAGAACAGAAACAGAAAAACACTGAAAATGAAAAAACAAAACTGCTTTAGGAATTAAGCATTATTTAACTGCAGACTTCAATAAAACCCCTTTGTAAAATAATTTATACATGCAAATTGACAAATAAAAGCTAGACAGTATGGCTACTTAGAGGCACCCTTTTCCTTGTGTATAAGATACATTCTAAATATGCATGCAGCTCAACACTACTATGCTTTTATTATAGTATGACCCTGAAACTTCAAAGGAGGTGAAGACCCCATTGAACCCAAAGGCACAGAATGAGAAACTTTCTCCTTTCCAAAATGTTTGCATAGGCTGCAGTCATTATGGAGGTGGCAGCAGCTCACAGAAACATCATTTAATTGGTTTTCAACTAACTGACAAGAACGCATTTCCTTCAGCATAGGTCTTCGTGTGAGCTGCAAAAATCTGGCTGAGCAGTTTGGTAAATGCCCAAGCAGTTTGCCTGAAATAAAACTCCTGTGGACACCACTGGGGAGCTGCCTAAACAAGATAGCTAATTTAAAGCTAGTTTAGGTACGTTTAAATAAACAGCATTTACTAAAACACTGGCGTGACCTAATTAGAAGGGGAAAGTTTGACAGAAATTAAACACTATCCCCACAATACAGTTACAGCATGTAGACAGCACATTTAGAGGTGAACCTACTTGCCAAATATTTTTAAATACCTGAAGCCCTCCTTTTTGGCTCCAGATAATCCTTCTCTTCAAGAAAGGTTGGCATGTGTGCTGGGCTTTCTCAGATTGCCTCTTCTGAACATATTTCATGTTGCTGACTCCCTCAGATCTCTGCATTTCCTTAAGATTTAGTAGCCTAGGACGTTCTTCTAAATCCTGCAGTCCTGTATAATTCCATGTGGTTTCAGAAGTGGCAGAATCATCAATATAAGCATATTTTATCAGTACTCATATTGATGTTATTCTTATATACCCATGCATAAGAGAACAGCACCACCTCTATATCCCATTTTGCAGAGAGTCTCACGCACGGCAGCCTGCTTAGGGATTCTTGTTGTGCTGAAATAACAGCCACTACTAAAGAGAGCCCAATAATTTTTGCAAGGATGGATGCGGAAACTCAGATGTACACTCCACGCTGTAGCACTGACAGGCAAGAACGTCGTTAAGTCTTCTGCAGAACAAAAATACATTTACCCCATTAACTGACTGCAAAGGATTAAACCGAGTCTATAAAATACTACAACTGAAGTTGAGATTTATTTTCTTTTTTATTGTATAGGTTTGTCAAGATAACACTTGTTCAACAGAAACAATTTCCATTACAATTCGGATGGCATACTAATTAGGGAATGTTTCTACAGTCCCATTAGAATTTCTCATCAAAACCAGCGGGTGTCTGTCGAATGGCTTAGCACGTGGGAGTCCCGTTCAAGGTCCTGCTCCGAGTCAGACAAAATACGTACTTGAATCTGGATTTCCCTATTCCTAAATGCAGAACACTAATTGCTCACAGACTTTTTTTGGTGTTCCACAAAAATACTTTGGAAGGGTTTGGTTTACCCCAGGTGGAGTTTTGCAGAAAGTTGCTTCCCTTTAAGCTCTATTTTACACCAATATTTGTTCTAAATGACTTCTCCTACTAAAGCAATAATGTCTAGACATTTGGCCCAAGATGTAAAAAGAAGAGCAAGAGAGAAAGGGGGCAAACCTGTTAGCTACTTCTTTGCAGCTGAGAAAGATAAAATCAGATAAAAACACCTTGGAAAAGATGTTACAATAAGATAGGGCTGCAGGTTCATAGCTGTAAGTTCTTTAAGAGAGTTATAAAAAAAAAGAAAGAAAAAAATTTTCTCAAGCCTGAAACTCTGCTGCTGCTTTTCCGTCAGAAGAGACATAGCTGACAGCAGCAACAAATGCATTATAGCACTGCTGGGTTTTAAGGCAAGTAGTTAAATAACAACTGAGTTATTATAAGAAAAGACATTAATTTAGCTGGATGAATAGACAGCAGAGGGAAAATTCCAGTTCTGTCTAGCTCACATTAATACTTGAGACATCTGAAATTTAAGAGAGAATTCAAAACAAGGTAAATTAAAACTTCTGCTTCTACAGAGAAGTAATTCTCTGAGAATCTCCTGTTTTTTTAACATTCGAGTCAAGGAGAAACATTCGGAAACGTGATCAAAATGCACACTTAGAAAAAAAGTCAAGTAATGCACCCATTGTGCATACTTTTTCACATTTCATAATACTTCAGGCAAGGCTCTTGCAAAACACAAAACTCTTGAAGTTCTAGTTATTTTCAAACTTTTGGAGATGGACCATAATTTTGAACTTACAAGCAGTCTTCATCAGAAATTTAGATCACATCGGAGAGCATTGCTAATCATCTGCCTTAGAACAAATTACTCTGAGTTGTCTCACAAACTTTCTGTATAAAGAAAATGGACAATGTTGTGCAGTTTTCAATAAAATTGTTCCTAATTTGCAAGGGAAAAAGAAATCCATATTCTCAGCAGACTGTATTGAGCTTGATGCAGAAAGTAGAGGCCATCTGCCAAAATTGGGGTGAAAAAGCAATCAGTCCATGCAGTGGTTTGGGCTTTCAAGTGAGTGCATTTTACAACTCGCTGGCAGTCCACGGCCACCCATTTGTGCCTTGACCCACATGGACCCGGTTCCCGCACCATGCTGCGGGTGATAGTGTTCACTGCATAATTCTTCCTATATACAGCATGGTATGCATGTGTAGGCAAAGCTCCCATCCCCTCTCTACTCAAATAGAAGTGAGACTGGGACCTATTGAAAGCATAATTAACAATAATTTTACTGAAAGAGATTTAGAGATATTTTTTTCTTTCCATTTCAGATGCTTATTCTGAGAAGCTAAAGTCCAGAAAACCTTTATGGCATATATTAGATGCTCATATTTTAAAGCAACTGGAATGGTGTTTGACCTGGTTGAAATCCAGAGAGGTTAACCTTGTTTATCTTCTCTGGTGCACTGCGTATATTCACACTCATAATACATGAATGCTTAGTTATACCTTTAAAAAATCAATATTGTCAAGAAGTTAAAATTTAGGCAACTTGTGATGGGGTATTATTCCCTTTCCTTCTCAGGAAAAGGGAAATCACAGGACAGTTGTTGAAAACAGTGGGTTTCTCTCATTTACTTTCACCAATTCTCTTTAAGCTTACCCCCTGCAAAGTGGTAAGGTTTAATTCTTATACTTCATCCATCAGAGTAACCCCCCAAGCAAAACTTATGCAGAGAATTTACATGTCCAGAGAGAGATTGAAAGAACCAGAAGCCCATTACTAATGAAGAACATATTGCAGGTAACTGAGGAGAAAAATATCGCAGGTAACAAGCAACCATGAGGTCAAATCTATCGCTAGTGTAAGCCTCCAAAGTCAGTTAATTATCACATGGCTCACTTTGGTTGTTGCACCTGTAACTCTTAAAATTCCAACAGACTGAGTGCTGAACCAATATTAATAGCAAGAATTTTTTGCATTTCCTGAGAAATATGAAAATAAAAAGTCATAATAAAAAATAAAACAGAAGCATGCATATTATGTTACTTCTTACAGCATCACTCAGATAAACCTCTCCTGAAAATCTTTTATTACAAATTCCTGTAACAGGTTCTAATCTATAATGACTAAGACTTTAAGAATGAGTTCACCTGTGCACACTAACTCAGTCAGGTATCATACCTTTAGGTAATAAACCATAAAATAACATAAAATAGCAAATGAATCCTGAAAATTAACAGCAAACTGTTCAGAAGAAATCTGTAGAATTGAAATAACATTCTTTAAAAAAAAATCAAAAGAAACTAATTACCTACAAGACATTTTATGAACAGAGCAACTATACTCGGAGTAATTCACAGAATTGTTTGCTTGCTTCTTAGAAACTGTCTTTAATTTTGGCAGACTTTTTTTACACGATATCAATTATATAATATATCCTGTCTTCCTTCCTTCAGAATATGATTCTTAACACAACTTGCAAGACTTTATTCTACTTTTCAATCTTCAGAAATGCACCTGCATGCTTGCGCAAAGTGCTGATGAAATTATCTCTCTTACATAAAAGCCCATAAAAGTGATGGTACTGCTCAAATTTGCATCATGGAGAGAGAAACAGAGAAAGAGAGGGAGATGACTCCACATCATTACAGTAAGACTTCTTTCTTGCAATTGGTTTTACATGGCTGGACGGGAAATAATGTAAATTGCAATAACACGTAGTGGATAGACACAGAAATGACTTCTCCTACCAAAGATTTGATTTGGGGTACTCTGACTGAAGCTTGCTGATATGCAACTTAAAAAATGATCTAACATTATAGCAATTATATGGCTAGAAAGTATAACATGATATGAGTCAAAATTTTTCTTTGCAAAGGTTTAAAATTCTGCTGTGTTAATTGTGAGCTTTAAGGTTGTAGCCCAGGAATCCAGTTTAAGTATACTTTTTAAAGGCGTCCTTCAAACCATTCAGCTATTTCTGAATGACAAAACAAACATTTGATAACTAGGAACGTGCAGTATCTAATGTTAGGAAGCTGATCTCTTTCATTAGATGATGTTTGCTGAGAGTATTTAAAAAGTGACATTGTCAGACTATACAAAATTCTTGTTTCAAATTGATCTGATAACTAATAAATTATCATATGTTAATTTTTAGTTTGAGCTGAGTTTCTGTATTAATTAATTCAAAATAAATACTTTGCAAACAAAGTACCTAATCAGTTTGGGCCCTGCTCCTATATATAGATGTCCGTGCAAAGAACTTTGATCTACTTGCAGGATCCTTGCAATTACGATGGTTTGCTCTCACCCATCTAATAATTACCAGCTGGACATTTTGCTGCTTTGCCTCTCCTGAACCTCAGTTTGCTTTGTGATGAGATAGATGCCATCGGAAATTGGAATGAATTTACCATACATACTTACGCATTAAATATTTGGGAAGCATTTTTAAAAATATTTGGCTCTGTTTATTTCAGGTTTGGCTGTCATTCTGATGACAGCAACATTCTAAGTGAAATGAATGCAAAACACCCATGCTCCTGTCTGGAACAAACTGATTATAAAATTTGGATGAACAGCGAGAAAAGGGGGTTTTTAGTCACGTAGCTCTTTCCTTTATTCTATGGCCAATGTACACTTACTTAAAAAGAAATTAAAACACTACCCAAATCAGTATTCCGTCATTAATTTTCTGGATATCACATCTTATCCCATTAGAAAAGTGTTTCAGTACATTACTGTCTTTTTTTTTTTAATAATAAATTTTGTTAATTAGTTTTTACGATTCAAATTTTGGGGCTCTTAGGAAACATTCTCTAATTGTTCTTCAGTTCTAAATGTTTCGTGTGCTTTTCTTTTTGACCAGGAAACTATTTTCAGTGCTTGCCAACCACGAGCAAGCAGCATCCTGAGGCAGGCCAGCCTATCACCCCCCCAAAAATAGCAACTGCCTTAAAAAAAATTTATAAGTGACAAGTTATATAGCTTGTTTGTTCTTTTTCCGTTTCTGAAGCCATGCAGGCTTGCATTTTCAAGGTTTCCTTTAAAAGCTAAAAAACTTGGCTAGGAAACTAGAAAAGTTTATTTATGGTGAAAGTTAAGATTTTCACCTAAGATAACAGCTTGAAATTTAAGTAAATCATATATGGTGAGATTTCTTAAAAAAAGCCCCACAAGTGTTGACAACTAGCCACCCTCCAGACTTATTCAGTGTGTTCTACAACAATTTATGCTATCATTTGTCGAAAATTTTCCAACCTTTTTCCTTTGTCAGCTTCCATCAAATTCTAATTTGGTATGTATTTCACCACTGTATTGTCTGATCTTTCAAAAAGTTGCGTTATCGTTATGGCTTCTCCTTCACTTAAAAATATAACACATTAAAAAATGTTCTGCTACTCAGAAAGAGTCAGGATATATATGAAGTTTTCACTACAGTAACATCCCATGAAAGAAATAGGCCAAATAGCATGAGCATTTCATCAGGCTTTGCAACCTGCTTGCCAGAAGCACGTTTAACATACTGTCACATACCAAAAGTACGTGGAGATGGAAAACTCCATGCTTGCTGTTCTTCTTGTAAGACTTGACAGACATATAACAAAGTATTGAGAACAAGATCCATAAACGTCTTCCAAAGGTTGATGGTTTATTCCTAGGAAATTTGTAGGGATTCAAATATTTCCAATCTATATGGTTCAAAAATTGAGATGTATTCTATCCCTTAAACAGAACTTGTGTAGACACCAGTGCTTGTGACCTCTGAGGCTTGGGAGCTAGCTGTTTTTACTTCTATTTTTAACAGCTAAATTGTCAAAGAACTGAAAGAACTACACATTGGTAAGCCTAACTTTCACAAAGATGGATATATCCATTGTATGTGGCTAAATACATGCATTTCCACTGTCTCCTGAGATCGGAGCATTTGAGTAAGCAGACTGAAGAACTGCAAAGTAAGCTTTTCGTTTGCCTGCACGTGCTACAGATGAAGTTATAAATCTGTTGCATAGGACAAAGTGGAGTTAAATGCCTTCATTGTTTTCCAGAAAAAAAAAAATCTGATTTGGACTGTCATATTTTAAAAGCTAAAAATATGACATTTTATTTTTTTGAAGGAGCATACGGGAATTTATTTAAGAAAACATTATTCAAACCCGGTCTCAAAATATTGCATTACTTAACAGTGCAAATCTGAAAAACCTGCAAAATTTCAGCTTTTCACGGACTCTGGAACAGCGTATATTGTTTTCTTAATGCTAAAAAACAACGCAGCAGTGAAACTTCAATTTAACTGTTGACCGCAGTCCTATTGGTAGAACAGTGAAAATCAACAATATGCTTACGAGTACACATGCACATGGAAAAAGTAGATACCTTTAACAGGATACATTTTTTAAGAAGTTGTCTCTTCCACTAATGCCACCCTAAATATGTACTCTATTTTCTTGCCAGAATAATTGATGCATCTTACAGTTCTACATACAATATAGATGTTCAAATATATGATGAATTGGAGGAGGGGATGGTTGTCTGTAATTGTGCAGGCAAGTATTTTTTCTTTTTTAAAGGGAGTTTGGTTACAGCTTGGAGATAGTTAGGAAACAAATAATTATTATTTTTTCCCTTTTTTATGGGTTTAAGCATGGTGCTAGTCACAATTCCCGTTTGTGTGAATACCAGAAAATGGCTGTCAACAGCATTCCTCACATTCATTCATAAATGAAGTTCTCATCCCCTTTAAGCTGCTAGTGAACCTCCTATTTTTCCCCCACTTTAGCTTTTTATCCACACAGTCTTACTTAAGAAGGATACACTTACACAGGAGAAATATAAATATATTTTCAGACAGCTTTCTCTATTTTGTATATACTTTCCATCTAGCATACATGAAAAACCAAAAAGGAACATGATCTTTAATTTGCTACTTCGCTCATTCGGAATTTTGCTTGGAAGGGTTCAGATCGAAAGCACTTACTCTGTAACAAGCATTAGGGAGTTGAATATAGCACTGCAAGAGCTCAATAAATGCCCCTTTACAAGAAAGGCTACATTTGCGTACATTTTATTCCATTCACTAATGTGCCAATTCATAGGGGTTTTTTTCCATGAATTATTAATGAATCATTGTGAACAGACAGGAGAAAAAGGAAATAAAACATGTAAAACTAAATCTTTAGGGTTTTCTTTTCCCCTAGGTGTAACAAGAATTCAGTTAGGAGAACTTGAGAGACAGCGCATAAGGACACGGGGATGGTAACCAAAATAATCTGTATTTACTTGTTTGAGTTTCCCAGATAGGCTTGTAAACAACTTTTGGTTTACAAATCTTGCCATTTGTGGACCTGCTAAGTCATCTGATGAAAAGGAAGGAAAAAATGGACCCTAAGACCCATTACCTGTCCATTTTATCTTCCTGTCCACAAACCGATTAAAAAAAGCCTCCTGGCGTGATGGCGCCCAGTAGGCAGAAGATACAGTTATGCAGAGCAGCAAAATAGTGTGCAAATAAGCAGTGCAAGTAATATCTGCCAAAGGCTGACATGTTTTAGTTTCCACAGAGTTAGCAACAAACAGGGCACTGTCCAATTCTGGTTAGCAGATAATTCTGAGAAAAGTGATTTTGTGAAGAAGTGAAAAACAGGGAAGGGCTGTCCTTGAAGAACTCTTGCACACATATTTATATATGTGTGTGTTGCTTATTTGTACAAATCAAAATGTCGTATTCTCACTCTTAACAACAAAAAAAAGGGAACGATTCTACAATAGTGCCCACAGCACTGTTTTATTGCCATTGAAGCATGTCCAACTTCAGACTAAAAGCTCAAAGATTTTTGCCAGTTTAATTGTGATATTTGGGTAGAAGCCTTTTAATACTCTTTTTATGTCTTGATGAACAACATGATCAATAAAGTCATCTGCTCAGAAATTAAAATTATTTATTTTCACACAGTTTTTAACGTAGGGGTTATAGGAGAACCTCAGCTAAACTTCCAGATGTATACTTTCGTACCTTTGAAGGGGGACACACAGAAAACTAAATGTGTATATGATATGGCTTCCTTCTGTAATTGCTTGAAGGCCAAGTTTGAGCATTCTGAAATTTGTGGTCTGGTGTCGATAATTCAAAATCTGCATCAAAATTTGTGGCCCGTCTCTAGAATTACTTACTTTAAAGGAATCTTTTCTCATGCCTGACATATTTACTTCAGTACTCAAAAAATCATAAGGAAAGGCTTTGCAAGTCCATCAGTCCCAATCCTGGTGGCATCTTTCAATTGACCATTTGAAGAATAAGCACAAAATGCATGACAGTGAAGTGGGACAAACTCACTGTAAAGATGGTATGCAGTTACTGAATCCCTGTCCTCTCTGAGCTGGTTTTATGAAAAAATAAAAGTTCACTTCACTTTAAGAAGGCTTGAAAACACTTCAGGCGGCAGCAGATCTTTGCTTTTGTTCCTAGCTCTGAGCTGAAAAACCCATCTGTTTGGTGTCATTTTGAACTAAATTCATGGTGATCTTACATTTTTGTTATTGTGCATTTTGCTTCAATAATGTAGCAACAATTCCACAACTTTTGTGCTACATTTCTTTCATTCTACCTATACTCTTAGGCTAAATACTACTATTCTTCGAACTATTATAGGTATCCAATCAAAAATACTTCCCCTCAAATCCACAGGCAATTGTCTCCAAAGCAATGGCAACAGCATCCTGTTCAAAATTTCATCCCCTGTATTCTTTGTGAGTGTGAATACCCCTAAGAGCTTTGCACCAGGGACCCCTATAGGGCTAGCTTTGCCCATCTGCGAACAGTATTACGTATTTTTCAATAAAAGTTTTCTGCTAAAAAGGTATGAATAGGAGCCTGAACTACGGATATCTTGTGACAGATTAAAAGGAGAAAACACAAAAAGATTTTTTGTGGGTGCATTTTGTCCTAAAGTAATTTCCATACCTTTATAGCCCTATGGATACAGAGCAATGTACAAAATGTAAGTACCAGAAGTATCGTACTTAAGTACAATATCATACTTAAGTATCAGAAAGGGAGAGAGGCCACAGAGGTTGAATGAAGGATGAACAGAAGGCATGCCTACCACAGACCATACGACTCTGCTTAAAATCCTCCTCAGACAAAACCTTCATAAGTTACCAGAACTGGTCCCACAGCGTTAGCAAGTGGCTGCGAAACCCTTCTCTAATCTCCAGAAAACTTTCAAATAAAAAGTCTGTGGCAGTCGCTGGAGCTCTTCAGCATAAGGGTGGTGTGTTTAAGTACAGTTAGTACACGGTGGGGGAAACGTTTCCAGTGGATTTGGCTTTAATACGCTCTCAAACATGGCCTACTTGTATTGGCTGACTTCTCCAAACTTGGGCCTTGGCTTAGGCCTTCCATGGATGTAAATTTTGTTGCTCTTCTGATCTACAAAGAAGTACATTCCTATCTCCCTTTTGAAGATTTGTGCACACCAAAGCAGCTTCACTTTCTACCCGAGTGGGGCCAGCATATACACCACCAGGAGCGAACATATAAAGGTAAAAATGACCTCATTTTACGCTGTGTCTAGCAGAGACAAGCACGAAAGCAGAGACTTGAAAGGCAGGACCCCATCCTTTTTCTCATCACCTATGCCC